>NW_026907004.1:300000-375066 GCF_033978795.1 Nerophis ophidion
ATTGTTTTTCTATAGTTTGCAACTACAAAAATTAGGTTTTACTCAATATGATTGTATACTGTAACACTCAATATGACAGTTATTTGAACATAACTTCTAAACCACAGATGAAAAATTGCTAATAATGCCTGAAATAATGCATCTTCGGGAGTTTTGTTCGAAACATATGCTTTTTAAAATCTTGCAAATGCAAAAAGTAGTTTTTTATTCAATAAGACAGTAATGTTCCTACAATCCTGAGATAATGCGAAAAAAGCAATAAAAATGTATTCAAACATAACTTCTAAACAACACATGCAAAATGGCTTATAATGTCTGGAGATATTCATCTTTGTCAGTTGTACTAGAAAAATGATCATTTGTAAGGTTTGCAAAGACATAAAGTTGTTTTGTAATTCAAAACAGATGTATATTTGTCATACTAAATATGAAAGGTTTATAGATATAACTCCAAAACCAAACATAATATCTGTCCAAAAAAGCCTGTAATATTGAATTTATGTGAGTTTTACAAGAATCAAGTTTTTTGGAAAGGTTCACAAATACAGAAATTAGGTTTTATTCACTATGACAGTATACTGTCACACTCAATAAGAAAGTTCTTGAAACATAATTCCAAAAATACACATGCAAAATGTCTAATAACGCCTGAAGTTATGTATCTTTAAGAGTTTTATTGGAAAGAAACATTTGACAAGGTTTGCAAAAACAAAAAGTAAAGTTTTACTCAATTTGACAGTATTATACATACAATCCTGAGATAATGCGAAAAAAGCAATAAAAATGTATTACACCACAATTCCTAATCCAAACGTGCAAAATGTCTAAATATATCTGTGATATTGAATCAATGTGAGTTTTACTAGAAACGATTGTTTTTCTATGGTTTGCAACTACCAAAATTAGGTTTTACTCAATATGACTGTATACTGTAACACTCAATATGACAGTTATTTGAACATAACTTCTAAACCACACATGAAAAATTGCTAATAATACCTGAACTAATGCATCTTCGAGAGTTTTGTTCGAAACATATGCTTTTTAAAATCTTGCAAATGCAAAAAGTAGTTTTTTATTCAATAAGACAGTAATGTTCCTACAATCCTGAGATAATGCGAAAAAAGCAATAAAGTGTGACAGTATACTGTCATAGTGAATAAAACCTAATTTCTTTATTTGTGAACCCTTCCAAAAAACTTGATTCTTGTAAAACTCACATAAATTCAATATTACAGGCTTTTTTGGACAGATATTATGTTTGGTTTTCGAGTTATATCTATAAACCTTTCATATTTAGTATGACAAATACACATCTGTTTTGAATTACAAAACAACTTTATGTCTTTGCAAACCTTACAAATGATAATTTTTCTAGTACAACTGACAAAGAATAATATCTCCAGACATTATAATCTATTTTGCATGTATTTTTTAGAAGTTATGTTTGAATACATTTTTATTGCTTTTTTCGCATTATCTCAGGATTGTAGGAACATTACTGTCTTATTGAATAAAAAAACAACTTTTTGCATTTGCAAGATTTTAAAAAGCATATGAAGATGCATTATTTCAGGCATTATTAGCCTGAAATATGTGGTTTAGGAGTTATGTTTAAATAACTGTAATATTGAGTGTTACATATTGTCATATGTCATATTGAATAAAACATAATTTTTTATTTGCAAACCATATAAAAATAACTGTTCCTAGTAAAACTCCCATGGATTCAATTTCACATTCTTTTTTAGACATTTTGCACGTTTGGATTAGGAATTATGTTGTAATACATTTTCATTGCTTTTTTGCATTATCCCAGCATTGTTAGTATAATACTGTCAAATTGAGTAAAACATTACTTTTTGTTTTTGCAAACCTTGTCAAATGTTTTTTTCCAGTAGAACTCTTAAAGATACATATCTTCAGGCGTTATTAGACATTTTGCATGTGTATTTTTGGAATTATGTTTCAAGAACTTTCTTATTGAGTGTGACAGTATACTGTCATAGTGAATAAAACCTAATTTCTGTATTTGTGAACCTTTCCAAAATACTCGATTCTTGTAAAACTAACATAAAATCAATATTACAGGCTTTTTTTTTGACAGTTATTATGTTTGGTTTTGGAGTTAGGTCTATAAACCTTTCATATTTAGTATGACAAATATACTTCCGTTTTGAATTACAAAACAAATGTATGTCTTTGCAAACCTTACAAATGATCCTTTTTCTAGTACAACTGACAAAGATGAATATCTCCAGACATTATAAGCCATTTTGCATGTGCCGTTTAGAAGTTATGTTTGAATACATTTGTTTTGCTTTTTCGCATTATCTCAGGATATTAGGAACATTACTATCTTATTGAATAAAAAAATACTTTTTAGAATTGCAAGATTTTAAAAAGTATATGTTTCGAACAAAACTCACGAAGCTGCATTATTTCAGGCATTATTAGCCATTTGTCATGTGTGGTTTAGCTGTTATGTTTAAATAACTGTCATATTGAGTGTTACTGTATACAGTCATATTGAGTAAAACCTATTTTTTGTAGTTGAAAACCATAGAAAAACAATCATTTCTAGTAAAACTCACATTAATTCAATGTCAAAGGCATTTTTAGACATTTTACACGTTTGAATTAGGAATTATGTTGGAATACATTTTTATTGCTTTTTTCTCATTATCTCAGGATTCTAAGATCATTATTGTCATACTGAGTAAAAAACAACTTTGTCCATTTTCAAAATTTTAAAAAGGACATTTTTCAAGTAAAACTCTCAGAGATGCATTATTTCAGGCATTATTGGCCATTTTTCATGTGTGATTTAGAAGTTATGTTTAAATAACTGTAATATTGAGTGTTACAGTATACAGTCATATTGAATAAAACGTAATTTTTGATTTGCAAACCATATAAAAATAACTGTTCCTATTAAAACTCCCATGGATTCAATTTCACATTCTTTTTTAGAAATTTTGCACGTTTGGATTAGGAATTATGTTGTAATAAATTTTTACTGCTTTTTTCAAATTATCTCAGGATTGTAAGTATAATACTGTTAAATTGAGTAAAACATTACTTTTTGTTTTTGCAAACCTTGTCAAATGTTTCTTTCCAGTAAAACTCTTAATCATACATATCTTCAGGCGTTATTAGACATTTTGCATGTGTATTTTTGGAATTATGTTTCAAATACTTTCTTATTGAGTGTGACAGTATACTGTCATAGTGAAAAAAAAAACGAATTTTTGTATTTGTGACCCTTTCCAAAATACTTGATTCTTGTAAAACTCACATAAATTCAATATTACAGGCTTTATTTGACAGATATTATGTTTGGTTTTGGAGTTATGTCTATAAACCTTTCATATTTAGTATGACAATATACATCTGTTTTGAATTACAAAACAACTGTATGTCTTTGCAAACCTTACAAATTATCATTTTTCTAGTACAACTGACAAAGATGAATATCTCCAGACAGTATAAGCCATTTTGCATGTGACGTTTAGAATTTATGTGTGAATACATTTTTATTGCTTTTTCGCATTATCTCAGGATTGTAGGAACATTACTGTCTTATTGAATAAAAAACTACTTTTTGCATTTGCAAGATTTTTAAAAGCATATGTTTCGAACAAAACTCCTGAAGATGCATTATTTCAGGCATTATTAGCCATTTTTCATGTGTGGTTTAGAAGTTATGTTTAAATAACTGTCATATTTAGTGTTAAAGTATACAGTCATATTGAGTAGAACCTAATTTTTGTAGTTGCAAACCATAGAAAAACATTCGGTTCTAGTAAAACTCACATTGATTCAATACCACAGGCATTTTTAGACATTTTGCACATTTGGATTAGGAATTATGTTGGAATTCATTTTTATTGCTTTTTTCGCATTATCTCAGGATTCTAAGATCATTATTGTCATACTGAGTAAAAAACTACTTTTTCCATTTTCAAAATTTAAAAAAGCACATGTTTCAAGTAGAACTCTCAGAGATGCATTATTTCAGGCATTATTGGCCATTTTTCATGTGTGGTTTAGAAGTTATGTTTAAATAACTGTAATATTGAGTGTTACAGTATACAGTCATATTGAATAAAACATAATTTTTGATTTGCAAACCATATAAAAATAACTGTTCCTAGTAAAACTCCTATGGATTCAATTTCACATTCTTTTTTAGACACTTTGCACGTTTGGATTAGGAGTTATGTTGTAATACATTTTTATTGCTTTTTTCGCCTTATCTCAGGATTGTAAGTATAATACTGTCAAATTGAGTAAAACATTACTTTTTGTTTTTGCAAACCTTGTCAAATGTTTCTTTCCAGTAAAACTCTTAAAGATACATAACTTCAGGCGTTATTAAGCATTTTGCATGTGTATATTTGGAATTATGTTTCAAGAACTTTCTTATTGAGTGTGACAGTATACTGTCATAGTGAAAAAAAACCTAATTTTTGTATTTGTGACCCTTTCCAAAATACTTGATTCTTGTAAAACTCACATAAATTCAATATTACAGGCTTTTTTTTTGACAGATATTATGTTTGATTTTGGAGTTATGTCTATAAACCTTTCATATTTAGTATGACAAATATACATCTGTTTTGAATTACAAAACAACTTTATGTCTTTGCAAACCTTACAAATGATCATTTTTCTAGTACAACTGACAAAGATGAATATCTCCAGACATTATAAGCCATTTTGCATGTGACGTTTAGAATTTATGTTGGAATACATTTTTATTGCTTTTTCGCATTATCTAAGGATTGTAGGAACATTACTGTTTTATTGAATAAAAAACTACTTTTTGCATTTGCAAGATTTTAAAAAACATATGTTTCGAACAAAACTCCCGAAGATGCATTATTTCAGGCATTATTAGCCATTTTTCATATGTGGTTTAGAATTTATGTTTAAATAACTGTCATATTGAGTGTTAAAGTATACAGTCATATTGAGTAGAACCTAATTTTTGTAGTTGCAAACCATAGAAAAACATTCGGTTCTAGTAAAACTCACATTGATTCAATATCACAGGCATTTTTAGAGATTTTGCACGTTTGGATTAGGAATTATGTTGAAATTCATTTTTATTGCTTTTTTCGCATTATCTCAGGATTCTAAGATCATTATTGTCATACTGAGTAAAAAAACTACTTTGTCCATTTTCAAAATTTAAAAAAGCACATGTTTCAAGTAGAACTCTCAGAGATGCATTATTTCATGCATTATTGGCCATTTTTCATGTGTGGTTTAGAAGTCATGTTTAAATAACTGTAATATTGAGTGTTACAGTATACAGTCCTATTGAATAAAACATAATTTTTGATTTGCAAACCATATAAAAATAACTGTTCCTAGTAAAACTCCTATGGATTCAATTTCACATTCTTTTTTAGACACTTTGCACGTTTGGATTAGGAGTTATGTTGTAATACATTTGTGTTGCTTTTTTCGCCTTATCTCAGGATTGTAAGTATAATACTGTCAAATTGAGTAAAACATTACTTTTTTTCTTTGCAAACTTTTTCAAATGTTTCTTTCCAATAAATCTCTTAAAGATACATATCTTCAGGCGTTATTAGACATTTTGCATGTGCATTTTTGGAATTATGTTTCAAAAACTTTCTTATTGAGTGTGACAGTATACTGTCATAGTGAATAAAACCTAATTTCTGTATTAGTGAACCTTTCCAAAATACTTGATTCTTGTAAAACTAACATAAATTCAATATTACAGGCTTTTTTAGACAGATATTATGTTTGGTTTTGGAGTTATGTCTATAAACATTTCATATTTAGAATGACAAATATACATCTGTTTTGAATTACAAAACAACTTTATGTCTTTGCAAACCTTACAAATGATAATTTTTCTAGTACAACTGACAAAGATGAATATCTCCAGACATTATAAGCCATTTTGCATTTGTTGTTTAGAAGTTATGTTTGAATGCATTTTATTGCTTTTTTCGCATTATCTCAGGATTGTAGGAACATTACTGTCTTATTGAATAAAAAAACAACTTTTTGCATTTGCAAGATTTTAAAAAGTATATGTTTCGAACAAAACTCCCGAAGCTGCATTATTTCAGGCATTATTGGCCATTTTTCATGTGTGGTTTAGAAGTTATGTTTAAATAACTGTCATATTGAGTGTTACAGTATACAGTCATATTGAGTAGAACCTAATTTGTGTAGTTGCAAACCTTAGAAAAACAATCATTTCTAGTAAAACTCACATTGATTCAATATCACAGGCATTTTTAGACATTTTGCACGTTTGGATTAGGATTTATTTTGGAATTCATTTTTATTGCTTTTTTCGCATTATCTCAGGATTCTAAGATCATTATTGTCATACTGAGTAAAAAACTAATTTTTCCATTTTCAAAATTTAAAAAAGCACATGTTTCAAGTAGAACTCTCGGAGATGCATTATTTTAGGCATTATTGGCCATTTTTCATGTGTGGTTTAGAAGTTATGTTTAAATAACTGTAATATTGAGTGTTACAGTATACAGTCATATTGAATACAACATAATTTTTGATTTGCAAACCATATAAAAATAACTGTTCCTAGTAAAACTCCCATGGATTCAATTTCACATTCTTTTTTAGACACTTTGCACGTTTGGATTAGGAGTTATGTTGTAATACATTTTTATTACTTTTTTCGCATTATCTCAGGATTGTAAGTATAATACTGTCAAATTGAGTAAAACATTACTTTTTGTTTTTGCAAAACTTTTCAAATGTTTCTTTCCAGTAAAACTCTTAAAGATACATATCTTCAGACGTTATTAGACATTTTGCATGTGCATTTTTGGAATTATGTTTCAAAAACTTTCTTATTGAGTGTGACAGTATACTGTCATAGTGAATAAAACCTAATTTCTGTATTAGTGAACCTTTCCAAAATACTTGATTCTTGTAAAACTAACATAAATTCAATATTACAGGCTTTATTTGACAGATATTATTTTTGGTTTTGGAGTTATGTCTATAAACATTTCATATTTAGAATGACAAATATACATCTGTTTTGAATTACAAAACAACTTTATGTCTTTGCAAACCTTACAAATGATCCTTTTTCTAGTACAACTGACAAAGATGAATATCTCCAGACATTATAAGCCATTTTGCATGTGTTGTTTGGAAGTTATGTTTGAATACATTTTATTGCTTTTTTCGCATTATCTCAGGATTGTAGGAACATTACTGTTTTATTGATTAAAAAAACTACTTTTTGCATTTGCAAGATTTTAAAAAGCATATGTTTCGATCAAAACTCCCGAAGATGCATTATTTCAGGCATTTTTAGCCATTTTTCATGTCTGGTTTAGAAGTTATGTTTAAATAACTGTCATACTGAGTGTTACAGTATACAGTCATATTGAGTAGAACCTAATTTTTGTAGTTGCAAACCATAGAAAAACAATCATTTCTAGTAAAACTCACATAGATTCAATATCACAGGCATTTTTAGACATTTTGCACGTTTGGATTAGGAATTATGTTGGAATACATTTTTATTGCTTTTTTCGCATTATCTCGGGATTCTAAAATCATTATTGTCATACTGAGTAAAAAACTACTTTGTCCATTTTCAAAATTTTAAAAAACACATGTTTCAAGTAAAACTCTCAGGGATAAATTATTTCAGGCATTATTGGCCATTTTTCATGTGCGGTTTAGATGTTAACTGTAATATTGAGTCTTACATTATAGAGTCATATTGAATAAAACGTAATTTTTGATTTGCAAACCATATAAAAATAACTGTTCATAGTAAAACTCCCATGGATTCAATTTCACATTCTTTTTTAGACATTTTGCGAGTTTGGATTAGGAATTATGTTGTAGTACATTTTTATTGCTTTTTTTGCATTATCTCTGGATTGTAAGTATAATACTGTCAAATTGATTAAAACATTACTTTTTGTTTTTGCAAACCTTCCCAAATGTTTCTTTCCAGTAAAACTCTTAATCATACATATCTTCAGGCGTTATTAGACATTTTGCATGTGTATTTTTGGAATTATGTTTCAAATACTTTCTTATTGAGTGTGACAGTATACTGTCATAGTGAAAAAAAAACGAATTTTTGTATTTGTGACCCTTTCCAAAATACTTGATTCTTGTAAAACTCACATAAATTCAATATTACAGGCTTTATTTGACAGATATTATGTTTGGTTTTGGAGTTATGTCTATAAACCTTTCATATTTAGTATGACAATATACATCTGTTTTGAATTACAAAACAACTGTATGTCTTTGCAAACCTTACAAATTATCATTTTTCTAGTACAACTGACAAAGATGAATATCTCCAGACAGTATAAGCCATTTTGCATGTGACGTTTAGAATTTATGTGTGAATACATTTTTATTGCTTTTTCGCATTATCTCAGGATTGTAGGAACATTACTGTCTTATTGAATAAAAAACTACTTTTTGCATTTGCAAGATTTTTAAAAGCATATGTTTCGAACAAAACTCCTGAAGATGCATTATTTCAGGCATTATTAGCCATTTTTCATGTGTGGTTTAGAAGTTATGTTTAAATAACTGTCATATTTAGTGTTAAAGTATACAGTCATATTGAGTAGAACCTAATTTTTGTAGTTGCAAACCATAGAAAAACATTCGGTTCTAGTAAAACTCACATTGATTCAATACCACAGGTATTTTTAGACATTTTGCACATTTGGATTAGGAATTATGTTGGAATTCATTTTTATTGCTTTTTTCGCATTATCTCAGGATTCTAAGATCATTATTGTCATACTGAGTAAAAAACTACTTTTTCCATTTTCAAAATTTAAAAAAGCACATGTTTCAAGTAGAACTCTCAGAGATGCATTATTTCAGGCATTATTGGCCATTTTTCATGTGTGGTTTAGAAGTTATGTTTAAATAACTGTAATATTGAGTGTTACAGTATACAGTCATATTGAATAAAACATAATTTTTGATTTGCAAACCATATAAAAATAACTGTTCCTAGTAAAACTCCTATGGATTCAATTTCACATTCTTTTTTAGACACTTTGCACGTTTGGATTAGGAGTTATGTTGTAATACATTTTTATTGCTTTTTTCGCCTTATCTCAGGATTGTAAGTATAATACTGTCAAATTGAGTAAAACATTACTTTTTGTTTTTGCAAACCTTGTCAAATGTTTCTTTCCAGTAAAACTCTTAAAGATACATAACTTCAGGCGTTATTAAGCATTTTGCATGTGTATATTTGGAATTATGTTTCAAGAACTTTCTTATTGAGTGTGACAGTATACTGTCATAGTGAAAAAAAACCTAATTTTTGTATTTGTGACCCTTTCCAAAATACTTGATTCTTGTAAAACTCACATAAATTCAATATTACAGGCTTTTTTTTTGACAGATATTATGTTTGATTTTGGAGTTATGTCTATAAACCTTTCATATTTAGTATGACAAATATACATCTGTTTTGAATTACAAAACAACTTTATGTCTTTGCAAACCTTACAAATGATCATTTTTCTAGTACAACTGACAAAGATGAATATCTCCAGACATTATAAGCCATTTTGCATGTGACGTTTAGAATTTATGTTGGAATACATTTTTATTGCTTTTTCGCATTATCTAAGGATTGTAGGAACATTACTGTTTTATTGAATAAAAAACTACTTTTTGCATTTGCAAGATTTTAAAAAACATATGTTTCGAACAAAACTCCCGAAGATGCATTATTTCAGGCATTATTAGCCATTTTTCATATGTGGTTTAGAATTTATGTTTAAATAACTGTCATATTGAGTGTTAAAGTATACAGTCATATTGAGTAGAACCTAATTTTTGTAGTTGCAAACCATAGAAAAACATTCGGTTCTAGTAAAACTCACATTGATTCAATATCACAGGCATTTTTAGAGATTTTGCACGTTTGGATTAGGAATTATGTTGAAATTCATTTTTATTGCTTTTTTCGCATTATCTCAGGATTCTAAGATCATTATTGTCATACTGAGTAAAAAAACTACTTTGTCCATTTTCAAAATTTAAAAAAGCACATGTTTCAAGTAGAACTCTCAGAGATGCATTATTTCATGCATTATTGGCCATTTTTCATGTGTGGTTTAGAAGTCATGTTTAAATAACTGTAATATTGAGTGTTACAGTATACAGTCCTATTGAATAAAACATAATTTTTGATTTGCAAACCATATAAAAATAACTGTTCCTAGTAAAACTCCTATGGATTCAATTTCACATTCTTTTTTAGACACTTTGCACGTTTGGATTAGGAGTTATGTTGTAATACATTTGTGTTGCTTTTTTCGCCTTATCTCAGGATTGTAAGTATAATACTGTCAAATTGAGTAAAACATTACTTTTTTTCTTTGCAAACTTTTTCAAATGTTTCTTTCCAATAAATCTCTTAAAGATACATATCTTCAGGCGTTATTAGACATTTTGCATGTGCATTTTTGGAATTATGTTTCAAAAACTTTCTTATTGAGTGTGACAGTATACTGTCATAGTGAATAAAACCTAATTTCTGTATTAGTGAACCTTTCCAAAATACTTGATTCTTGTAAAACTAACATAAATTCAATATTACAGGCTTTTTTAGACAGATATTATGTTTGGTTTTGGAGTTATGTCTATAAACATTTCATATTTAGAATGACAAATATACATCTGTTTTGAATTACAAAACAACTTTATGTCTTTGCAAACCTTACAAATGATAATTTTTCTAGTACAACTGACAAAGATGAATATCTCCAGACATTATAAGCCATTTTGCATTTGTTGTTTAGAAGTTATGTTTGAATGCATTTTATTGCTTTTTTCGCATTATCTCAGGATTGTAGGAACATTACTGTCTTATTGAATAAAAAAACAACTTTTTGCATTTGCAAGATTTTAAAAAGTATATGTTTCGAACAAAACTCCCGAAGCTGCATTATTTCAGGCATTATTGGCCATTTTTCATGTGTGGTTTAGAAGTTATGTTTAAATAACTGTCATATTGAGTGTTACAGTATACAGTCATATTGAGTAGAACCTAATTTGTGTAGTTGCAAACCTTAGAAAAACAATCATTTCTAGTAAAACTCACATTGATTCAATATCACAGGCATTTTTAGACATTTTGCACGTTTGGATTAGGATTTATTTTGGAATTCATTTTTATTGCTTTTTTCGCATTATCTCAGGATTCTAAGATCATTATTGTCATACTGAGTAAAAAACTAATTTTTCCATTTTCAAAATTTAAAAAAGCACATGTTTCAAGTAGAACTCTCGGAGATGCATTATTTTAGGCATTATTGGCCATTTTTCATGTGTGGTTTAGAAGTTATGTTTAAATAACTGTAATATTGAGTGTTACAGTATACAGTCATATTGAATACAACATAATTTTTGATTTGCAAACCATATAAAAATAACTGTTCCTAGTAAAACTCCCATGGATTCAATTTCACATTCTTTTTTAGACACTTTGCACGTTTGGATTAGGAGTTATGTTGTAATACATTTTTATTACTTTTTTCGCATTATCTCAGGATTGTAAGTATAATACTGTCAAATTGAGTAAAACATTACTTTTTGTTTTTGCAAAACTTTTCAAATGTTTCTTTCCAGTAAAACTCTTAAAGATACATATCTTCAGACGTTATTAGACATTTTGCATGTGCATTTTTGGAATTATGTTTCAAAAACTTTCTTATTGAGTGTGACAGTATACTGTCATAGTGAATAAAACCTAATTTCTGTATTAGTGAACCTTTCCAAAATACTTGATTCTTGTAAAACTAACATAAATTCAATATTACAGGCTTTATTTGACAGATATTATTTTTGGTTTTGGAGTTATGTCTATAAACATTTCATATTTAGAATGACAAATATACATCTGTTTTGAATTACAAAACAACTTTATGTCTTTGCAAACCTTACAAATGATCCTTTTTCTAGTACAACTGACAAAGATGAATATCTCCAGACATTATAAGCCATTTTGCATGTGTTGTTTGGAAGTTATGTTTGAATACATTTTATTGCTTTTTTCGCATTATCTCAGGATTGTAGGAACATTACTGTTTTATTGATTAAAAAAACTACTTTTTGCATTTGCAAGATTTTAAAAAGCATATGTTTCGATCAAAACTCCCGAAGATGCATTATTTCAGGCATTTTTAGCCATTTTTCATGTCTGGTTTAGAAGTTATGTTTAAATAACTGTCATACTGAGTGTTACAGTATACAGTCATATTGAGTAGAACCTAATTTTTGTAGTTGCAAACCATAGAAAAACAATCATTTCTAGTAAAACTCACATAGATTCAATATCACAGGCATTTTTAGACATTTTGCACGTTTGGATTAGGAATTATGTTGGAATACATTTTTATTGCTTTTTTCGCATTATCTCGGGATTCTAAAATCATTATTGTCATACTGAGTAAAAAACTACTTTGTCCATTTTCAAAATTTTAAAAAACACATGTTTCAAGTAAAACTCTCAGGGATAAATTATTTCAGGCATTATTGGCCATTTTTCATGTGCGGTTTAGATGTTAACTGTAATATTGAGTCTTACATTATAGAGTCATATTGAATAAAACGTAATTTTTGATTTGCAAACCATATAAAAATAACTGTTCATAGTAAAACTCCCATGGATTCAATTTCACATTCTTTTTTAGACATTTTGCGAGTTTGGATTAGGAATTATGTTGTAGTACATTTTTATTGCTTTTTTTGCATTATCTCTGGATTGTAAGTATAATACTGTCAAATTGATTAAAACATTACTTTTTGTTTTTGCAAACCTTCCCAAATGTTTCTTTCCAGTAAAACTCTTGAAGATACATATCTTCAGGCGTTATTAGACATTTTGCATGTGTATTTTTGGAATTATGTTTCAAAAACTTTCTTATTGAGTGTGACAGTATACTGTCATAGTGAATAAAACCTAATTTCTGTATTTGTGAACGTTTCCAAAATACTTGATTCTTGTAAAACTCACATAAATTCAATATTACAGGCTTTTTTTTTTTGACAGATATTATGTTTATGTCTATAAACCTTTCATATTTAGTATGACAAATATACATCTGTTTTGAATTACAAAACAACTTTATGTCTTTGCAAACCTTACAAATGATGATTGTTCTAGTACAACTGACAAACATGAATATCTCCACACATTATAAGCTATTTTGCATGCGTCGTTTAGAAGTTATGTTTGAATACATTTTTATTGCTTTTTTCGCATTATCTCAGGATTGTAGGAACATTACTGTTTTATTGATTAAAAAAACTACTTTTTGCATTTGCAAGATTTTAAAAAGCAAATGTTTCGATCAAAACTCCCGAGGATGCATTATTTCAGGCATTTTTAGCAATTTTTCATGTGTGGTTTAAAAGTTTTGTTTAAATAACTGTCATATTGAGTGTTACAGTATACAGTCATATTGAGTAAAACCTAAATTTTTTATTTGCAAACCATAGAAAAACAACCATTTCTAGTAAAACTCACATGGATTCAATATCACAGTCATTTTTGGGACATTTTACACGTTTGAATTAGGAATTATTTTGGAATACATTTGTACTGCTTTTTTTTGCATTATCTCAGGATTCTAAGATTATTATTAGTAAAACACAACTTTTTCTATTTTCAAGATTTAAAAAATCATATGTTTCAAGTAAAACTCTCAGAGATGCATTATTTCAGACATTATTAGCCATTTTTCATGTGTGGTTTAGAAGTTATGTTTAAATAACTGTCATATTGAGTGTTACAGTATACAGTCATATTGTGTAAAACATCATTTTTATATTTGCAAACCATAGAAAAACAACTGTTCCTAATAAAACTCCCATGGATTTAATATCACAGGCTTTTTTTTTTTAGATATTTTGCACCTTTGGATTAGGATTTATGTTGGAAAACATTTTTATTGCTTTTTTCGCATTATCTCAGGATTGTAAGTATATTACTGTCAAATTGAGTTAAACGTTACTTTTGTTTTTGCAAACCTTACCAAATGTTTCTTTCCAGTAAAACTCTTAAAGATACATTTCTTCTGGCATTATTAGACATTTTTCATGAGTATTTTTGGAATTATGTTTAAAAAACTTTCATATTGATTGTGACGGTATACTGTCATAGTGAGTAAAACCCAATTTCTGTATTGGTGAACCTTTCCAAATACCCTAAATCCTTGTAAAACTCACATAAATTCAATAATTATCTCAGGATTGTAGGAACATTACTTTATTATTGAATAAAACAAACTACTTTTTGCATTTGCAAGATTATAAAAAGCATATGTTTCGATCAAAACTCCCGAAGATACATTATTTCAGCCAGTATTAGCCATTTTCCATGTGTGGTTTAGGAGTTATGTTTAAATAACTGTCATATTGAGTGTTACAGTATAGAGTCATATTGTGTAAAAAAAATGTTTTTGTATTTGCTAACCATATAAAAACATTTGTTTCTTATAAAACTCCCATTGATTAAATATCACAGGCATTTTTAGACATTTTGCACGTTTGGATTAGGAATTATGTTGGAATACATTTTTATTGCTTTTTTCGCAATATCTCAGCATTGTAAGTACATTACTGTCTAATTGAGTAAAACATTCCTTTTTGTTTTTGCAAACCTTACCAAATGTTTTTTTTTTTGCGAGTAAAACTCTGAAAGATGCATTTCTTCAGGCATTATTAGACTTTTTGCATGTGTATTTTTTAAGTTATGTTTCAAAAACTGTCATATGGAGTGTGAAGGTATACTGTCATAGTGAGTAAAACGTCATTTCTGTATTTGTGAACCTTTCCAAAATACCTGATTCTGGTAAAACTCACAATAATTCAATATCACAGGCTTTTTTTTGACAGATTTTATGCTTGTTTTTGGAGTTATGTTTATAAACGTTTCATATTTAGTATGACATTTTACTGCTATATTGAATAAAAAAACGAAATTGTGTCTTTGCAAACCTTACATAAGATCATTTTTAACTAACAAAGAAAAATATCTCTAGGCATTAATAGCCATTTTGCATGTGTTGTTTAGAATTTATGTTTGAATACATTGTTATTGCTTATTTGCATTATCTCAGGATTCTAAGAAAATTACTGTCATATTGAGTAAAAAATACTTTTTGCATTTGCAAGATTTTAAAAAGCATATGTTTTGATTAAAACTCACGAAGATACATAATTTCAGGCATTATTAGCCATTTTTATTGTGTGGTTTATTATTAAAATTAAACATTTTATTAACGTAATACATGAATTATGGGGGAAGAGTAATTTTTACTTATGTTTCCTCATACTATTTAAATGTTTAATAGTTGTAAGTACATAAACCTAAAAATATTACTTAAACTTTTCTCAGAAAATCTAGTGTTTTGAAACGCATGCACGACGATGCATGCGCACAGCACAACAGGCTCCGGCCGACTGGCTCTGCTCCGGCCTTTAGAATCACTTCACAGAGTACTGCAAGGTGGCATTATGGGTAATTTTTATCTTGCGTTTATAATGTGTTACAGTTTCGATGTTCTCCAGAAATGTGTTTGGTGTGGGTTCACAGAGTGTGGCGCATATTAGTAAGGATGTTAAAGTTTTTTGATATATCACAACCGTCAGTGTAAAAGGTATGGCTGTTGACTAAGTATGTAGTGCAATCTTGAATCTTTAGGAGCAAAATGCATGCCTCCATTTACCATGCACACAATATGTTGTAAAAGTGGTTGCTGTAGAACAATGACTCCCAACCACCTGGCTGCGGCCGCTTAATAATTTTGTATTACATTTTTTGTCATCACGCTCAGTTTTTTACTACATGTAATTATTAAGGGCATGGGTGAGAAGAAGTTTTAAAATTATTAGCGTCCTGTTTGTTTATCAAGGAAATACAGTATATAAAACTTACTTAAAGTTTTGAGTATAATGATGTTCCTGCTGATGAAAAACAAGTAGATGTTACCTAATTTGTTTAAATAAATATAACTTAAAACTTGGATGTAATTAAGTAACTGTTACTTAATATCTTCACAACTGTTACGTTACAGTATATCATAAGTAGAATTTACTTGATACTGGCAAGTGAGTGTTACTCACTTTACTTAAATCATTTGCGTGCAAATACTTACAACTATTTTTTCAAGTAAATCTTATGAATTATTTTTTTTCAGTGTAGGCATTATAAGCCATTTTGCATGTGTAGTTTAGAAGTTATGTTTGAATACATTGTTATTGCTTTTTTCGTATTATCTCAGGATTCTAAGAACATAATTGTAATATTGAGTAAAAATAACTACTTTTTGCATTTGAAAAATTAAAAAAAGCATATGTTTCGAGTAAAACCTCCACCTATGCATTATCTTTGGCATTATTAGCCATTTTTCATGTGTTTTTTAGAAGTTATGTTTAAATAACTGTCATATTGAGTGTTACAGTAAACTGTCATATTGAGTGTGACCGTATACTGTTATAGTGAGTAAAACCTAATTTTTGAGTCTGTGAACCTTTCCAAAATACCTGATTGTATTACAATTCACATGAATTCAATATTACATTCTTTTATAGACTGATTTTATGTTTGGTCTTGAGTTATGTTTATAAACCTTTCATATTTAGTATTACAATTATACTGTTATATTGAATTAAAAAAAAACTAATTTGTGTCTTTGCAAACCTTACAAAAGATAATTTCACCAGTACAACTAAAAAAGATTAATATCTCTACACTGAAAAAAGTGACTTTTTGGTGCTGTAAACTCTATTAGAGCAACTGTCATAATTTATACCTAGTATTTTTAACATTCAGTAAGAACTAGAGTTTCTTAAGTAAAATTAAACATTTTATTAACGTAATACATGGATAATGGGGGAAGAGTAAGTTTTACTTATGTTTCCTCATACTATTTAAATGTTTAATAGTTATACGTACATAAACCTAAAAATATTACGTAAACTTTACTCTAAAAATCTAGTGTTTTGAAACGCATGCACGACGATGCATGCGCACAGCACAACAGGCTCTGGCCGACTGGCTCTGCTCCGGCCTTTAGAATCACTTCACAGAGTACTGCAAGGTGGCATTATGGGTAATTCTGATTTTGCGTTTATAATGTGTTACAGAGTCGATGTTATCCAGAAATGTGTTTGGTGTGGGTTCACGGAGTGTGGTGCATATTAGTAAGGATGTTAAAGTTTTTTATATCACAACCGTCAGTGTAAAAGGTATGGCTGTTGACTAACTATGTAGTGCAATTTTGTATGTCATGGAGCAAAATGCATTCCTCCATCTGGCACGCATATAACATGGTATATAAGTGGATACCGTTGAACATTGACTCCCAACCACCTGGCAGCGGCCGCTTAATATTTTTGTATTGATTTTTTTCTCATCACACTCAGTTTTATACTACATGTCATTATTAAGGGCATGATTGAGAAGAGGTTTTAAAATTATTAGTGCCCTGTTTGCCTATCAAGGAAATACAGTATATAAAACTTACTTAAAGTTTTAAGTAAAATGGTGTTCCTGCTGATGAAAAACAAGTAGACATTACCTATTTTGTTTGAATAAATATAACTTAAAACTTGGATGTAATTAAGTAACTGTTACTTAATATCTTCACAACTGTTATGTTACAGTATATGGTAAGTAGAATTTACTTGATACTGGCAAGTGAGTGTTTCTTGATATTGCTGCATTAAATTTTACTTAAATCATTTGCGTGCAAATGCTTACAATCATTTTTTCAAGTAAATCTTATGAGTTATTTTTTTCAGTGTAGGCATTATAAGCCATTTTGCATGTGTCGTTTAGAAGTTAGATTTGAATACATTTTGATTGCTTTTTTCGCATTATCTCAGGATTCTAAGAACATAATTGTAATATTGAGTAAAAATAACTACTTTTTGCATTTGCAAAATTTAAAAAAGCATATCTTTCGAGTAAAACCTCCAAATATGCATTATCTCAGGCATTATTAGCCATTTTTCATGTGTGGTTTAGAAGTTATGTTTAAATAACTGTCATATTGAGTGTTACAGTAAACTGTCATATTGAACAAAACCTAATTTTTGTATTTGCAAAACATAGAAAAACTAATGTTTCTAGTAGAGATGCACTGATAGGCAATTATATTATCTGCATCCACCAGCACCATCGTTTTATCAGGGCCGTACCCGCCCGCCAATCTCCCTCTGAATTACATCAGAGGTTGGCCGCATGTATCACTGACTGAACTATTTAGACCTGTTTCACAGAGTAATCAAGTCAATTGGAGCCACTAATATTTTCATGACTATTCAATAGCTGTCACCCCACTTACAAGACAATGGTGCTGCTGTAAAACCATTGACTTTGATTCCTTCAACAGCATGTACAGTCTGACTGTTAGTGCAGCAATATGTTGGGTAAAATCACACGTATGAGATTGAAAGGCATACTGGGTGATACAGAGTACACTGATGGCTGTGATATAAAAAACATTAACACTTACTAATATGTGCCATGCTGTGAAGCCACACAATACAAGATTGACAAACACATTTCGGGAGAACATCCTCACAGTAACACAACATAAACGCAAGACAACTAATACCCATAATCCTTTGTATTCATGACAAATCCTGAATATATTTTACACCCCCGCACCCCAACCCTGCCCACCTTACTAAGCACGGGAGAGCGGAATTTGGAGTGTATAAAATAGTCAGGGTGTGTCATGAATACAAAGGATTATGGGCATTTGTTGTGTTGCGTTAATGTTGTGTTATTGTGAGGATGTTCTCCCGAAATGTGTTTGTCGTTCTTAATTGGTGTGGCTTTTTAATTGGTGTGGCTTCAAAGCGTGGCACATATTACTTAGAGTGTTACTATTGTTTATATCACAACCATTAGTGTACTCTGTGTTACCCAGTATGTCTTGCAGTCGTGTGCGTGTTCCCGCCAAAGCCTCTCACAACATGGTTCTGGAATGATAAGTAAATTGTGCATGATGTAGTAGATGACAAAACCAATGACTCCATAGCACTCACTAATACTTATTATCTGGTTGAATGCCAGCAATCATCCAAGAGATTGATAGCGTCTCTTATTGATATCTTCATGTTATGACATGGGCCTTAAATGGCTCATTGAAAGGAAGAGGATGCAGATCCCAGGACCATGTATATCAAATATTCTGGATGGTTCAACTGCCACCCGCTCGAAACTAATTAAAATCTGTTTATTCATCATGTCAACCGCCCGACCCGCGGTTTCCCTGCGGACTCCGCGGATGAGACCGCAAACCGCGCATCTCTAGTTTTTAGTAAAACTCGCATGGATTCAATATCACAGGCATTTTAGACATTTTGCACGTTTGGATTAGGAATTATGTTGGAATACATTTTTATTGCTTTTTTTGCATTATCTCAGGATTGTAAGTACATTACTGTCAAATTGAGTGAAACATTACTTTTTGTTTTTGCAAACTTTACCAAATGTTTTTTTTCCCAGTAAAACTCTCAAAGATACATTTCTTCAGGCATTATTAGACTTTTTGCATGTGTATTTTTGGAATTATGTTTCAAAAACTGTCATATTGAGTGTGACCGTATACTGTCATAGTGAGTAAAACCTAATTTTTATATCTGTGAACCTTTCCAAAATACCTGATTCTATTACAATTCACATGAATTCAATACAACAGTATTTTATAGACTGATTTTATGTTTGGTTTTGAGTTATGTTTATAAACCTTTCATATTTACTATGACAGTTATACTGTTGTATTGAATTAAAAAAAATAACTTGTGTCTTTGCAAACCTTACAAAAGATAATTTCAGTCGTACAACTAACAAAGATAAATATCTCTACAGTGATAAAAATTACTTTTTGGTGCTGTAAACTCTATTAAAGCAACTGTCATGATTTATACCTAGTATTTTTAACATTCAGTAAGAACTAGAGTTTCCTAAGTAAAATTAAACATTTTATTCACGTAATACATGAATTATGGGGGAAGAGTAAGTTTTACTTACGTTTCCTCATACTAATCAAATGTTTAATAGTTGTACGTACATAAACCTAAAAATATTACGTAACTTTTATCTGAAAATCTAGTGTTTTGAAACGCATGCACGACGATGCATGCGAACAGCACAACAAGCTCTGGCCGACTGGCTCTGCTCCGGCCTTTAGAATCACTTCACAGAGTACTGCAAGGTGGCATTATGGTTAATTCTTATCTTGCGTTTCTAATGTGTTACAGAGTCGAAGTTCTCCAGAAATGTGTTTGATGTGGGTTCACAGAGTGTGGCGCATATTAGTAAGAATATTAAAGTTTTTTATGGGGCGGCTAAGCTCGGTTGGTAGAGTGGCCGTGCCAGCAACTTGAGGGTTGCAGGTTCGATTCCCGCTTGTGCCATCCTAGTTACTGCCGTTGTGTCCTTGGGCAAGACACTTTACCCACCTGCTCCCAGTGCCACCCACACTGGTTTAAATGCAACTTAGATATTGGGTGTCACTATGTAAAGCGCTTTGAGTCACTTGAGAAAAGCGCTATATAAATATAATTCACTTCACTTTATATCACAACCGTCAGTGTAAAAGGTATGTTTGTTGACTAAGTATGTAGTGCAATCTTGTGTGATAAGGAGTAGAAATGATTACCTCCGTCCGGCACGCACTCAAAATGGTGTAAATGTGGGTGCTGTAGAACAGTGGTCCCAAACCATCTGACTGGGGCTGCTTAGTGATTTTGTAATAAAACTTATTTCATCACACTCAGTTTAATACTACATGACATTAATAAGCACATGAGTGAGAAGAGATTTTAAAATTATAACCCCCCCTTTTGCTTATCAAGGAAATACGGTATATAAAATGTACTTAAAGTTTTGAGTAGAATGATGTTCCTGCTGATGAAAAACAAGTAGACTTTACCTAATTTGTTTGAATAAATATAACTTAAAACTTGGATGTAATTAAGTAACTGTTACTTAATATATTTACAACTGTTAAGTTACAGTATATGGTAAGTAGAATTTACTTGATACTGGCAAGTGAGTGTTACTTGATATTGCAGCATTAAATTTTACTTAAATCATTTGCGTGCAAATACTTACAATCATTTTTTAAAGTAAATCTTATGAGTGATTTTTTTCAGTGTAAGCATTATAAGCCATTTTGCATGTGTAGTTTAGAAGTTATGTTTGAATACATTTGTATTGCTTTTTTCGCATTATCTCAGGATTCTAAAAACATTATTGTCATATTGAGTAAAAATAACTACTTTTTGCGTTTGCAACATTTAAAAAAGCATATGTTTCGAGTAAAACCCCCAAAGATGCATTATTTCAGGCATTATTAGCCATTTTTCATGTGTGGTTTGGAAGTTATGTTTAAATAACTGTCATATTGAGTGTTACAGTACACAGTCATATTGAGCAAAACCTAATTTTTGTATTTGCAAAACATAGAAAAATAACAATTTCTAGTAAAACTCACATGGATTCAATATCACAGGCATTTTAGACATTTTGCACGGTTGGATTAGGAATTATGTTGGAATACATTTGTATTGCTTTTTTGGCATTATCTCAGGATTGTAAGTACATTATTGTCAAATTGAGTAAAACATTACTTTTTGTTTTTGAAAACTTTACCAAATGTTTTTTTTTCAGTAAAACTCTCAAAGATAGATTTCTTTAGGCATCCATCCCATCCATTTTCTACCGCTTATTCCCTTTCGGGGTCACGGGGGGCGCTGGCGCCTATCTCAGCTACAATAGGGCGGAAGGCAGGGTACACCCTAGACAAGTCGCCACCTCATCGCAGGGCCAACAAAGATAGACAGACAACATTCAAACTCACATTCACACACTAGGGCCAATTCAGTGTTGCCAATCAACCTATCCCTAGGTGCATGTCTTTGGAAGTGCGAGGAAGCCGGAGTACCCGGAGGGAACCCTGTAATATTGAATTTATGTGAGTTTTACAAGAATCAAGTTTTTTGGAAAGGTTCACAAATACAGAAATTAGGTTTTATTCACTATGACAGTATACTGTCACACTCAATAAGAAAGTTCTTGAAACATAATTCCAAAAATACACATGCAAAATGCTTAATAACGCCTGAAGTTATGTATCTTTAAGAGTTTTACTGGAAAGAAACATTTGACAAGGTTTGCAAAAACAAAAAGTAATGTTTTACTCAATTTGACAGTATTATACTTACAATCCTGAGATAATGCGAAAAAAGCAATACAAATGTATTCCAACATAATTCCTAATCCAAACGTGCAAAATGTCTAAATATATCTGTGATATTGAATCAATGTGAGTTTTACCAGAAACGATTGTTTTTCTATGGTTTGCAACTACAAAAATTAGGTTTTCCTCAATATGACTGTATACTGTAACACTCAATATGACAGTTATTTAAACATAACTTCTAAACCACATGTGAAAAATTGCTATATAATGCCTGAAATAATGCATCTTCGAGAGTTTTGTTCGAAACATATGCTTTTTGAAAACTTGCAAATGCAAAAAGTAGTTTTTTATTCAATAAGACAGTAATGTTCCTACAATCCTGAGATAATGCGAAAAAAGCAATAAAAATGTATTCAAACATAACTTCTAAACAACTAATGCAAAATGGCTTATAATGTCTGGAGATATTCATCTTTGTCAGTTGTACTAGAATAATGATCATTTGTAAGGTTTGCAAAGACAGAAAGTTGTTTTGTAATTCAAAACAGATGTATATTTGTCATACTAAATATGAAAGGTTTATAGATATAACTCCAAAACCAAACATAATGTCATACTAAATATGAAAGGTTTATAGATATAACTCCAAAACCAAACATAATATCTGTCCAAAAAAGCCTGTAATATTGAATTTATGTGAGTTTTACAAGAATCAAGTTTTTTGGAAAGGTTCACAAATACAGAAATTAGGTTTTATTCACTATGACAGTATACTGTCACACTCAATAAGAAAGTTCTTGAAACATAATTCCAAAAATACACATGCAAAATGCTTAATAACGCCTGAAGTTATGTATCTTTAAGAGTTTTACTGGAAAGAAACATTTGACAAGGTTTGCAAAAACAAAAAGTAATGTTTTATTCAATTTGACAGTATTATACTTACAATCCTGAGATAATGCGAAAAAAGCAATACAAATGTATTCCAACATAATTCCTAATCCAAACGTGCAAAATGTCTAAATATATCTGTGATATTGAATCAATGTGAGTTTTACTAGAAACGATTGTTTTTCTATGGTTTGCAACTACAAAAATTAGGTTTTACTCAATATGACTGTATACTGTAACACTCAATATGACAGTTATTTGAACATAACTTCTAAACCACACATGAAAAATTGCTAATAATGCCTGAAATAATGCATCTTCGAGAGTTTTGTTCGAAACATATGCTTTTTAAAATCTTGCAAATGCAAAAAGTAGTTTTTTATTCAATAAGACAGTAATGTTCCTACAATCCTGAGATAATGCGAAAAAAGCAATAAAATGTATTCAAACATAACTTCTAAACAACACATGCAAAATGGCTTATAAAGTCTGGAGATATTCATCTTTGTCAGTTGTACTAGAAAAATGATCATTTGTAAGGTTTGCAAAGACATAAAGTTGTTTTGTAATTCAAAACAGATGTATATTTGTCATACTAAATATGAAAGGTTTATAGATATAACTCCAAAACCAAACATAATATCTGTCAAAAAAAAGCCTGTAATATTGATTTTATGTGAGTTTTACAAGAATCAAGTTTTTTGGAAATGTTCACAAATACAGAAATTAGGTTTTATTAACTCTGACAGTATACTGTCACACTCAATAAGAAAGTTCTTGAAACACAATTCCAAAAATACACATGCAAAATGTCTAATAACAACTGAAGTTATGTATCTTTAAGAGTATTACTGGAAAGAAACAATTGACAAGGTTTGCAAAAACAAAAAGTAATGTTTTACTCAATTTGACAGTATTATACTTACAATCCTGAGATAATGCGAAAAAAGCAATACAAATGTATTCCAACATAATTCCTAATCCAAACGTGCAAAATGTCTAAATATATCTGTGATATTGAATCAATGTGAGTTTTACTAGAAACGATTGTTTTTCTATGGTTTGCAACTACAAAAATTAGGTTTTACTCAATATGACTGTATACTGTAACACTCAATATGACAGTTATTTGAACATAACTTCTAAACTACACATGAAAAATTGCTAATAATGCCTGAAATAATGCATCTTCGAGAGTTTTGTTCGAAACATATGCTTTTTAAAATCTTGCAAATGCAAAAAGTAGTTTTTTATTCAATAAGACAGTAATGTTCCTACAATCCTGAGATAATGCGAAAAAAGCAATAAAATGTATTCAAACATAACTTCTAAACAACACATGCAAAATGGCTTATAATGTCTGGAGATATTCATCTTTGTCAGTTGTACTAGAAAAATGATCATTTGTAAGGTTTGCAAAGACATAAAGTTGTTTTGTAATTCAAAACAGATGTATATTTGTCATACTAAATATGAAAGGTTTATAGATATAACTCCAAAACCAAACATAATATCTGTCAAAAAAAAGCCTGTACTATTTAATTTATGTGAGTTTTACAAGAATCAATTTTTTTGGAAATGTTCACAAATACCGAAATTTGGTTTTTATTAACTATGACAGTATACTGTCACACTCAATAAGAAAGTTCTTGAAACACAATTCCAAAAATACACATGCAAAATGTCTAATAACAACTGAAGTTATGTATCTTTAAGAGTTTTACTGGAAAGAAACAATTGACAAGGTTTGCAAAAACAAAAAGTAATGTTTTACTCAATTTTGTCAGTATTATACTTACAATCCTCAGATAATGCGAAAAAAGCAATAAAAATGTATTCCAACATAATTCCTAATCCAAACGTGCAAAATGTCTAAAAATACCTGTGATATTGAATCAATGTGAGTTCTACTAGAAACAATTGTTTTTCTATGGTTTGCAAATACAAAAATTAGGTTCTACTCAATATGACTGTATACTGTAACACTAAATATGACAGTTATTTGAACATAACTTCTAAACCACACATGCAAAATGGCTAATAATGCCCAAACTAATGCATCTTCGGCAGTTTTGTTCGAAACATATGCTTTTTAAAATCTTGCAAATGCAAATAGTAGTTTTTTATTCAATAAGACAGTAATGTTCCTACAATCCTGAGATAAAGCGAAAAAAGCAATAAAAATGTATTCAAACATAACTTCTAAACAACACATGCAAAATGGCTTATAATGTCTGGAGATATTCATCTTTGTCAGTTGTACTAGAAAAATGATCATTTGTAAGGTTTGCAAAGACATAAAGTTGTTTTGTAATTCAAAACAGATGTATATTTGTCATACTAAATATGAAATGTTTATAGACATAACTCCAAAATCAAACATAATATCTGTCAAAAAAAAGCCTGTAATATTAAATTTATGTGAGTTTTACAAGAATCAAGTTTTTTGGAAAGGTTCACAAATACAGAAATTAGGTTTTATTCACTATGACAGTATACTGTCACACTCAATAAGAAAGTTCTTGAAAAATAATTCCAAAAATACACATGCAAAATGTCTAATAACGCCTGAAGTTATGTATCTTTAAGAGTTTTACTGGAAAGAAACATTTGACAAGGTTTGCAAAAACAAAAAGTAATGTTTTACTCAATTTGACAGTATTATACTTACAATCCTGAGATAATGCGAAAAAAGCAATAAAAATGTATTACAACACAATTCCTAATCCAAACGTGCAAAATGTCTAAAAATACCTGTGATATTGAATCAATGTGAGTTTTACTAGAAACGATTGTTTTTCTGTGGTTTGCAACTACAAAAATTAGGTTTTACTCAATATGACTGTATACTTTAACACTCAATATGACAGTTATTTAAACATAACTTCTAAACCACACATGGAAAATTGCTAATAATGCCTGAAATAATGCATCTTCTTGAGTTTTGTTCGAAACATATGCTTTTTAAACTCTTGCAAATGCAAATAGTAGTTTTTAATTCAATAAGACAGTAATGTTCCTACAATCCTGAGATAATGCGAAAAAAGCAATAAAAATGTATTCAAACATAACTTCTAAACAACACATGCAAAATGGCTTATAAAGTCTGGAGATATTCATCTTTGTCAGTTGTACTAGAAAAATGATCATTTGTAAGGTTTGCAAAGACATAAAGTTGTTTTGTAATTCAAAACAGATGTATATTTGTCATACTAAATATGAAAGGTTTATAGATATAACTCCAAAACCAAACATAATATCTGTCCAAAAAAGCCTGTAATATTGAATTTATGTGAGTTTTACAAGAATCACATTTTTTGGAAAGGTTCACAAATACAGAAATTAGGTTTTATTCACTATGACAGTATACTGTCACACTCAATAAGAAAGTTTGAAACATAATTCCAAAAATACACATGCAAAATGTTTAATAACGCCTGAAGTTATGTATCTTTAAGAGTTTTACTGGAAAGAAACATTTGACAAGGTTTGCAAAAACAAAAAGTAATGTTTTACTCAATTTGACAGTATTATACTTACAATCCTGAGATAATGCGAAAAAAGTAATACAAATGTATTCCAACATAATTCCTAATCCAAACGTGCAAAATGTCTAAATATATCTGTGATATTGAATCAATGTGAGTTTTACTAGAAACAATTGTTTTTCTATGGTTTGCAACTACAAAAATTAGGTTTTACTCAATATGACTGTATACTGTAACACTCACTATGACAGTTATTTGAACATAACTTCTAAACCACACATGAAAAATTGCTAATAATGCCTGAAATAATGCATCTTCGAGAGTTTTGTTCGAAACATATGCTTTTTAAAATCTTGCAAATGCAAAAAGTAGTTTTTTATTCAATAAGACAGTAATGATTCCTACAATCCTGAGATAATGCGAAAAAAGCAATAAAATGTATTCAAACATAACTTCAAAACAACACATGCAAAATGGCTTATAATGTCTGGAGATATTCATCTTTGCCAGTTGTACTAGAAAAATTATCATTTGTAAGGTTTGCAAAGACATAAAGTTGTTTTGTAATTCAAAACAGATGTATATTTGTCATACTAAATATGAAAGGTTTATAGATATAACTCCAAAACCAAACATAATATCTGTCCAAAAAAGCCTGTAATATTGAATTGATGTGAGTTTTACAAGAATCAAGTTTTTTGGAAAGGTTCACAAATACAGAAATTAGGTTTTATTCACTATGGCAGTATACTGTCACACTCAATAAGAAAGTTCTTGAAACATAATTCCAAAAATACACATGCAAAATGTCTAATAACGCCTGAAGTTATGTATCTTTAAGGGTTTTACTGGAAAGAAACATTTGACAAGGTTTGCAAAAACAAAAAGTAAAGTTTTACTCAATTTGACAGTATTATACATACAATCCTGAGATAATGCGAAAAAAGCAATAAAAATGTATTACACCACAATTCCTAATCCAAACGTGCAACATGTCTAAATATACCTGTGATATTGAATCAATGTGAGTTTTACTAGAAACGATTGTTTTTCTATGGTTTGCAACTACAAAAATTAGGTTTTACTCAATATGATTGTATACTGTAACACTCAATATGACAGTTATTTGAACATAACTTCTAAACCACACATGAAAAATTGCTAATAAAGCCTGAAATAATGCATCTTCGAGAGTTTTGTTCGAAACATATGCTTTTTAAAATCTTGCAAATGCAAAAAGTAGTTTTTTATTCAATAAGACAGTAATGTTCCTACAATCCTGAGATAATGCGAAAAAAGCAATAAAAATGTATTCAAACATAACTTCTAAACAACACATGGAAAATGGCTTATAATGTCTGGAGATATTCATCTTTGTCAGTTGTACTAGAAAAATGATCATTTGTAAGGTTTGCAAAGACATAAAGTTGTTTTGTAATTCAAAACAGATGTATATTTGTCATACTAAATATGAAAGGTTTATAGATATAACTCCAAAACCAAACATAATATCTGTCCAAAAAAGCCTGTAATATTGAATTTATGTGAGTTTTACAAGAATCAAGTTTTTTGGAAAGGTTCACAAATACAGAAATTAGGTTTTATTCACTATGACAGTATACTGTCACACTCAATAAGAAAGTTCTTGAAACATAATTCCAAAAATACACATGCAAAATGTCTAATAACGCCTAAAGTTATGTATCTTTAAGACTTTTACTGGAAAGAAACATTTGACAAGGTTTGCAAAAACAAAAAGTAATGTTTTACTCAATTTGACAGTATTATACTTACAATCCTGAGATAATGCGAAAAAAGCAATAAAAATGTATTCCAACATAATTCCTAATCCAAACGTGCAAAATGTCTAAATATATCTGTGATATTGAATCAATGTGAGTTTTACTAGAAACGATTGTTTTTCTATGGTTTGCAACTACAAAAATTAGGTTTTACTCAATATGACTGTATACTGTAACACTCAATATGACAGTTATTTGAACATAACTTCTAAACCACACATGAAAAAGTGCTAATAATGCCTGAAATAATGCATCTTCGAGAGTTTTGTTCGAAACATATGCTTTTTAAAATCTTGCAAATGCAAAAAGTAGTTTTTTATTCAATAAGACAGTAATGTTCCTACAATCCTGAGATAATGCGAAAAAAGCAATAAAAATGTATTCAAACATAACTTCTAAACAACACATGCAAAATGGCTTATAATGTCTGGAGATATTCAACTTTGTCAGTTGTACTAGAAAAATGATCATTTGTAAGGTTTGCAAAGACATAAAGTTGTTTTGTAATTCAAAACAGATGTATATTTGTCATACTAAATATGAAAGGTTTATAGATATAACTCCAAAACCAAACATAATATCTGTCCAAAAAAGCCTGTAATATTGAATTTATGTGAGTTTTACAAGAATCAAGTTTTTTGGAAAGGTTCACAAATACAGAAACTAGGTTTTATTCACTATGACAGTATACTGTCACACTCAATAAGAAAGTTATTGAAACATAATTCCAAAAATACACATGCAAAATGTCTAATAACGCCTGAAGTTATGTATCTTTAAGAGTTTTATTGGAAAGAAACATTTGACAAGGTTTGCAAAAACAAAAAGTAAAGTTTTACTCAATTTGACAGTATTATACATACAATCCTGAGATAATGCGAAAAAAGCAATAAAAATGTATTACACCACAATTCCTAATCCAAAGGTGCAAAATGTCTAAATATATCTGTGATATTGAATCAATGTGAGTTTTACTAGAAAGGATTGTTTTTCTATGGTTTGCAACTACAAAAATTAGGTTTTACTCAATATGACTGTATACTGTAACACTCAATATGACAGTTATTTGAACATAACTTCTAAACCACACATGAAATATTGCTAATAATGCCTGAAATAATGCATCTTCGAGAGTTTTGTTCGAAACATATGCTTTTTAAAATCTTGCAAATGCAAAAAGTAGTTTTTTATTCAATAAGACAGTAATGTTCCTACAATCCTGAGATAATGCGAAAAAAGCAATAAAAATGTATTCAAACATAACTTCTAAACAACACATGGAAAATGGCTTATAATGTCTGGAGATATTCATCTTTGTCAGTTGTACTAGAAAAATTATCATTTGTAAGGTTTGCAAAGACATAAAGTTGTTTTGTAATTCAAAACAGATGTATATTTGTCATACTAAATATGAAAGGTTTATAGATATAACTCCAAAACCAAACATAATAGCTGTCCAAAATAGCCTGTAATATTGAATTTATGTAAGTTTTACAAGAATCAAGTTTTTTGGAAAGGTTCACAAATACAGAAATTAGGTTTTATTCACTATGACAGTATACTGTCACACTCAATAAGAAAGTTCTTCAAACATAATTCCAAAAATACACATGCAAAATGTCTAATAACGCCTAAAGTTATGTATCTTTAAGAGTTTTACTGGAAAGAAACATTTGACAAGGTTTGCAAAAACAAAAAGTAATGTTTTACTCAATTTGACAGTATTATACTTACAATCCTGAGATAATGTGAAAAAAGCAATAAAAATGTATTCCAACATAATTCCTAATCCAAACGTGCAAAATGTCTAAATATATCTGTGATATTGAATCAATGTGAGTTTTACTAGAAACGATTGTTTTTCTATGGTTTGCAACTACAAAAATTAGGTTTTACTCAATATGACTGTATACTGTAACACTCAATATGACAGTTATTTGAACATAACTTCTAAACCACACATGAAAAATTGCTAATAATGCCTGAAATAATGCATCTTCGAGAGTTTTGTTCGAAACATATGCTTTTTAAAATCTTGCAAATGCAAAAAGTAGTTTTTTATTCAATAAGACAGTAATGTTCCTACAATCCTGAGATAATGCGAAAAAAGCAATAAAAATGTATTCAAACATAACGTCTAAACAACACATGCAAAATGGCTTATGATGTCTGGAGATATTCATCTTTGTCAGTTGTACTAGAAAAATAATCATTTGTAAGGTTTGCAAAGACATAAAGTTGTTTTGTAATTCAAAACAGATGTATATTTGTCATACTAAATATGAAAGGTTTATAGATATAACTCCAAAACCAAACATAATATCTGTCCAAAATAGCCTGTAATATTGAATTTATGTAAGTTTTACAAGAATCAAATTTTTTGGAAAGGTTCACAAATACAGAAATTAGGTTTTATTCACTATGACAGTATACTGTCACACTCAATAAGAAAGTTCTTCAAACATAATTCCAAAAATACACATGCAAAATGTCTAATAACGCCTGAAGTTATGTATCTTTAAGGGTTTTACTGGAAAGAAACATTTGACAAGGTTTGCAAAAACAAAAAGTAAAGTTTTACTCAATTTGACAGTATTATACATACAATCCTGAGATAATGCGAAAAAAGCAATAAAAATGTATTACACCACAATTCCTAATCCAAACGTGCAAAATGTCTAAATATATCTGTGATATTGAATCAATGTGAGTTTTACTAGAAACAATTGTGTTTCTATGGTTTGCAACTACAAAAATTAGGTTTTACTCAATATGATTGTATACTGTAACACTCAATATGACAGTTATTTGAACATAACTTATAAACCACACATGAAAAATTGCTAATAATGCCTGAAATAATGCATCTTCGAGAGTTTTGTTCGAAACATATGCTTTTTAAAATCTTGCAAATGTAAAAAGGAGTTTTTTATTCAATAAGACAGTAATGTTCCTACAATCCTGAGATAATGCGAAAAAAGCAATAAAAATGTATTCAAACATAACTTCTAAACAACACATGGAAAATGGCGTATAATGTCTGGAGATATTAATCTTTGTCAGTTGTACTAGAAAAATGATCATTTGTAAGGTTTGCAAAGACATAAAGTTGTTTTGTAATTCAAAACAGATGTATATTTGTCATACTAAATATGAAAGGTTTATAGATATAACTCCAAAACCAAACATAATATCTGTCCAAAAAAGCCTGTAATATTGAATTTATGTGAGTTTTACAAGATTCAAGTTTTTTGGAAAGGTTCACAAATACAGAAATTAGGTTTTATTCACTATGACAGTATACTGTCACACTCAATAAGAAAATTCTTGAAACATAATTCCAAAAATACACATGCAAAATGTCTAATAACGCCTTAAGTTATGTATCTTTAAGAGTTTTACTGGAAAGAGACATTTGACAAGGTTTGCAAAAACAAAAAGTAATGTTTTACTCAATTTGACAGTATTATACTTACAATTCTGAGATAATGCGAAAAAAGCAATAAAAATGTATTCCAACATAATTCCTAATCCAAACGTGCAAAATGTCTAAATATATCTGTGATATTGAATCAATGTGAGTTTTACTAGAAACGATTGTTTTTCTATGGTTTGCAACTACAAAAATTTGCTTTTACTCAATATGACTGTATACTGTAACACTCAATATGACAGTTATTTGAACATAACTTCTAAACCACACATGAAAAATTGCTAATAATGCCTGAAATAATGCATCTTTGAGAGTTTTGTTCGAAACATATGCTTTTTAAAATCTTGCAAATGCAAAAAGTAGTTTTTTATTCAATAAGACAGTAATGTTCCTACAATCCTGAGATAATGCGAAAAAAGCAATAAAAATGTATTCAAACATAACTTCTAAACAACACATGCAAAATGGCTTATAATGTCTGGAGATATTCATCTTTGTCAGTTGTACTAGAAAAATGATCATTTGTAAGGTTTGCAAAGACATAAAGTTGTTTTGTAATTCAAAACAGATGTATATTTGTCATACTAAATATGAAAGGTTTATAGATATAACTCCAAAACCAAACATAATATCTGTCCAAAATAGCCTGTAATATTGAATTTATGTGAGTTTTACAAGAATCAAATTTTTTGGAAAGGTTCACAAATACAGAAATTAGGTTTTATTCACTATGACAGTATACTGTCACACTCAATAAGAAAGTTCTTGAAACATAATTCCAAAAATACACATGCAAAATGTCTAATAACTTCTGAAGTTATGTATCTTTAAGGGTTTTACTGGAAAGAAACATTTGACAAGGTTTGCAAAACCATAAAGTAAAGTTTGACTCAATTTGACAGTATTATACATACAATCCTGAGATAATGCGAAAAAAGCAATAAAAATGTATTACACCACAATTCCTAATCCAAACGTGCAACATGTCTAAATATACCTGTGATATTGAACCAATGTGAGTTTTACTAGAAACGATTGTTTTTCTATGGTTTGCAACTACAAAAATTAGGTTTTATTCAATATGATTGTATACTGTAACACTCAATATGACAGTTATTTGAACATAACTTCTAAACCACACATGAAAAATTGCTAATAATGCCTGAAAAAATGCATCTTCGAGAGTTTTGTTCGAAACATATGCTTTTTTAAATCTTGCAAATGCAAAAAGTAGTTTTTTATTCAATAAGACAGTAATGTTCCTACAATCCTGAGATAATGCAAAAAAAGCAATAAAATGTATTCAAACATAACTTCTAAACAACACATGCAAAATGAATTATAATGTCTGGAGATATTCATCTTTGTCAGTTGTACTAGAAAAATTATCATTTGTAAGGTTTGCAAAGAAATAAAGTTGTTTTGTAATTCAAAACAGATGTATATTTGTCATACTAAATATGAAAGGTTTATAGATATAACTCCAAAACCAAACATAATATCTGTCCAAAATAGCCTGTAATATTGAATTTATGTAAGTTTTACAAGAATCAAGTTTTTTGGAAAGGTTCACAAATACAGAAATTAGGTTTTATTCACTATGACAGTATACTGTCACACTCAATAAGAAAGTTCTTGAAACATAATTCCAAAAATACACATGCAAAATGTCTAATAACGCCTGAAGTTATGTATCTTTAAGGGTTTTACTGGAAAGAAACATTTGACAAGGTTTGCAAAAACAAAAAGTAAAGTTTTACTCAATTTGACAGTATTATACATACAATCCTGAGATAATGCGAAAAAAGCAATAAAAATGTATTACACCACAATTCCTAATCCAAACGTGCAAAATGTCTAAATATATCTGTGATATTGAATGAATGTGAGTTTTCCTAGAAACGATTGTTTTTCTATGGTTTGCAACTACAAAAATTAGGTTTTACTCAATATGATTGTATACTGTAACACTCAATATGACACTTATTTGAACATAACTTCTAAACCACACATGAAAAATTGCTAGTAATGCCTGAAATAATGCATCTTCGAGAGTTTTGTTCGAAACATATGCTTTTTAAAATCTTGCAAATGCAAAAAGTAGTTTTTTATTCAATAAGACAGTAATGTTCCTACAATCCTGAGATAATGCAAAAAAGCAATAAAATGTATTCAAACATAACTTCTAAACAACACATGCAAAATGGCTTATAATGTCTGGAGATATTCATCTTTGTCAGTTGTACTAGAAAAATGACAATTTTTAAGGATTGCAAAGACATAAAGTTGTTTTGTAATTCAAAACAGATGTATATTTGTCATACTAAATATGAAAGGTTTATAGATATAACTCCAAAACCAAACATAATATCTCTCCAAAAAAATCTTTAATATTGAATTGACGTGAGTTTTACAAGAATCAAGTTTTTTGGAAAGGTTCACAAATACAGAAATTAGGTTTTATTCACTATGACAGTATACTGTCACACTCAATAAGAAAGTTCTTGAAACATAATTCCAAAAATACACATGCAAAATGTCTAATAACGCCTGAAGCTATGTATCTTTAAGAGTTTTATTGGAAAGAAACATTTAACAAGGTTTGCAAAAACAAAAAGTAAAGTTTTACTCAATTTGACAGTATTATACATACAATCCTGAGATAATGCGAAAAAAGCAATAAAAATGTATTACACCACAATTCCTAATCCAAACGTGCAAAATGTCTAAATATATCTGTGATATTGAATCAATGTGAGTTTTACTAGAAACGATTATTTTTCTATGGTTTGCAACTACAAAAATTAGGTTTTATTCAATATGATTGTATACTGTAACACTCAATATGACAGTTATTTGAACATAACTTCTAAACCACAAATGAAAAATTGCTAATAATGCCTGAAATAATGCATCTTCGAGAGTTTTGTTCGAAACATATGCTTTTTAAATTCTTGCAAATGCAAAAAGTAGTTTTTTATTCAATAAGACAGTAATGTTCCTTCAATCCTGAGATAATGCAAAAAAAGCAATAAAAATGTATTCAAAGATAACTTCTAAACAACACATGGAAAATGGCTTATAATGTCTGGAGATATTAATCTTTGTCAGTTGTACTAGAAAAATGATCATTTGTAAGGTTTGCAAAGACATAAAGTTGTTTTGTAATTCAAAACAGATGTATATTTGTCATACTAAATATGAAAGGTTTATAGATATAACTCCAAAACCAAACATAATATCTGTCCAAAAAAGCCTGTAATATTGAATTTATGTGAGTTTTACAAGAATCAAGTTTTTTGGAAAGGTTCACTAATACAGAAATTAGGTTTTATTCACTATGACAGTATACTGTCACACTCAATAAGAAAGTTCTTGAAACATAATTCAAAAAATATACATGCAAAATTTCTAATAACGCCTGAAGTTATGTATCTTTAAGAGTTTTACTGGAAATAAACATTTGACAAGGTTTGCAAAAACAAAAAGTAATGTTTTACTCAATTTGACAGTATTATACTTACAATCCTGAGATAATGCGAAAAAAGCAATAAAAATGTATTCCAACATAATTCCTAATCCAAACGTGCAAAATGTCTAAATATATCTGTGATATTGAATCAATGTGAGTTTTACTAGAAACGATTGTTTTTCTATGGTTTGCAACTACAAAAATTAGGTTTTACTCAATATGACTGTATACTGTAACACTCAATATGACAGTTATTTGAACATAACTTCTAAACCACACATGAAAAATTGCTAATAATGCCTGAAATAATGCATCTTCGAGAGTTTTGTTCGAAACATCCATCCATCCATCCATTTTCTACCGCTTATTCCCTTTCGGGGTCGCGGGGGGCGCTGGCGCCTATCTTATGCTTTTTAAAATCTTGCAAATGCAAAAAGTAGTTTTTTATTCAATAAGACAGTAATGTTCCTACAATCCTGAGATAATGCGAAAAAAGCAATGAAAATGTATTCAAACATAACTTCTAAACAACACATGCAAAATGGCTTATGATGTCTGGAGATATTCATCTTTGTCAGTTGTACTAGAAAAATGATCATTTGTAAGGTTTGCAAAGACATAAAGTTGTTTTGTAATTCAAAACAGATGTATATTTGTCATACTAAATATGAAAGGTTTATAGATATAACTCCAAAACCAAACATAATATCTGTCCAAAATAGCCTGTAATATTGAATTTATGTAAGTTTTACAAGAATCAAATTTTTTGGAAAGGTTCACAAATACAGAAATTAGGTTTTATTCACTATGACAGTATACTGTCACACTCAATAAGAAAGTTCTTCAAACATAATTCCAAAAATACACATGCAAAATGTCTAATAACGCCTGAAGTTATGTATCTTTAAGGGTTTTACTGGAAAGAAACATTTGACAAGGTTTGCAAAAACAAAAAGTAAAGTTTTACTCAATTTGACAGTATTATACATACAATCCTGAGATAATGCGAAAAAAGCAATAAAAATGTATTACACCACAATTCCTAATCCAAACGTGCAAAATGTCTAAATATATCTGTGATATTGAATCAATGTGAGTTTTGCTAGAAACAATTGTGTTTCTATGGTTTGCAACTACAAACATTAGGTTTTACTCAATATGATTGTATACTGTAACACTCAATATGACAGTTATTTGAACATAACTTCTAAACCACACATGAAAAATTGCTAATAATGCCTGAAATAATGCATCTTCGAGAGTTTTGTTCGAAACATATGCTTTTTAAAATCTTGCAAATGTAAAAAGGAGTTTTTTATTCAATAAGACAGTAATGTTCCTACAATCCTGAGATAATGCGAAAAAAGCAATAAAAATGTATTCAAACATAACTTCTAAACAACACATGGAAAATGGCGTATAATGTCTGGAGATATTCATCTTTGTCAGTTGTACTAGAAAAATGATCATTTGTAAGGTTTGCAAAGACATAAAGTTGTTTTGTAATTCAAAACAGATGTAGATTTGTCATACTAAATATGAAAGGTTTATAGATATAACTCCAAAACCAAACATAATATCTGTCCAAAAAAGCCTGTAATATTGAATTTATGTGAGTTTTACAAGATTCAAGTTTTTTGGAAAGGTTCACAAATACAGAAATTAGGTTTTATTCACTATGACAGTATACTGTCACACTCAATAAGAAAATTCTTGAAACATAATTCCAAAAATACACATGCAAAATGTCTAATAACGCCTGAAGTTATGTATCTTTAAGAGTTTTACTGGAAAGAAACATTTGACAAGGTTTGCAAAAACAAAAAGTAATGTTTTACTCAATTTGACAGTATTATACTTACAATCCTGAGATAATGCGAAAAAAGCAATAAAAATGTATTCCAACATAATTCCTAATCCAAACGTGCAAAATGTCTAAATATATCTGTGATATTGAATCAATGTGAGTTTTACTAGAAACGATGGTTTTTCTATGGTTTGCAACTACAAAAATTAGGTTTTACTCAATATGACTGTATACTGTAACACTCAATATGACAGTTATTTGAACATAACTTCTAAACCACACATGAAAAATTGCTAATAATGCCTGAAATAATGCATCTTCGAGAGTTTTGTTCGAAACATATGCTTTTTAAAATCTTGCAAATGCAAAAAGTAGTTTTTTATTCAATAAGACAGTAATGTTCCTACAATCCTGAGATAATGCGAAAAAAGCAATAAAAATGTATTCAAACATAACTTCTAAAAAACACATGCAAAATGGCTTGTAATGTCTGGAGATATTCATCTTTGTCAGTTGTACTAGAAAAATTATCATTTGTAAGGTTTGCAAAGACATAAAGTTGTTTTGTAATTCAAAACAGATGTATATTTGTCATACTAAATATGAAAGGTTTATAGATATAACTCCAAAACCAAACATAATATCTGTCCAAAATAGCCTGTAATATTGAATTTATGTGAGTTTTACAAGAATCAAATTTTTTGGAAAGGTTCACAAATACAGAAATTAGGTTTTATTCACTATGACAGTATACTGTCACACTCAATAAGAAAGTTCTTGAAACATAATTCCAAAAATACACATGCAAAATGTCTAATAACGCTTGAAGTTATGTATCTTTAAGGGTTTTACTGGAAACAAACATTTGACAAGGTTTGCAAAAACAAAAAGTAAAGTTTTACTCAATTTGACAGTATTATACATACAATCCTGAGATAATGCGAAAAAAGCAATAAAAATGTATTACACCACAATTCCTAATCCAAACGTGCAACATGTCTAAATATACCTGTGATATTGAATCAATGTAAGTTTTACTAGAAACGATTGTTTTTCTATGGTTTGCAACTACAAAAATTAGGTTTTATTCAATATGATTGTATACTGTAACACTCAATATGAAAGTTATTTGAACATAACTTCTAAACCACAAATGAAAAATTGCTAATAATGCCTGAAATAATGCATCTTCGAGAGTTTTGTTCGAAACATATGCTTTTTAAAATCTTGCAAATGCAAAAAGTAGTTTTTTATTCAATAAGACAGTAATGTTCCTACAATCCTGAGATAATGCGAAAAAAGCAATAAAATGTATTCAAACATAACTTCTAAACAACACATGCAAAATGGCTTATAATGTCTGGGGATATTCATCTTTGTCAGTTGTACTAGAAAAATGACCATTTTTAAGGTTTGCAAAGACATAAAGTTGTTTTGTAATTCAAAACAGATGTATATTTGTCATACTAAATATGAAAGGTTTATAGATATAACTCCAAAACCAAACATAATATCTGTCCAAAAAAGCCTGTAATATTGAATTGACTTGAGTTTTACAAGAATCAAGTTTTTTGGAAAGGTTCACAAATACAGAAATTAGGTTTTATTCACTATGACAGTATACTGTCACACTCAATAAGAAAGTTTTTGAAACATAATTCCAAAAATACACATGCAAAATGTCTAATAACGCCTGAAGCTATGTATCTTTAAGAGTTTTATTGGAAAGAAACATTTGACAAGGTTTGCAAAAACAAAAAGTAAAGTTTTACTCAATTTGACAGTATTATACATACAATCCTGAGATAATGCGAAAAAAGCAATAAAAATGTATTACACCACAATTCCTAATCCAAACGTGCAAAATGTCTAAATATATCTGTGATATTGAATCAATGTGAGTTTTACTAGAAACGATTGTTTTTCTATGGTTTGCAACTACAAAAATTAGGTTTTATTCAATATGATTGTATACTCTAACACTCAATATGACAGTTATTTGAACATAACTTCTAAACCACAAATGAAAAATTGCTAATAATGCCTGAAATAATGCATCTTCGAGAGTTTTGTTCGAAACATATGCTTTTTAAATTCTTGCAAATGCAAAAAGTAGTTTTTTATTCAATAAGACAGTAATGTTCCTTCAATCCTGAGATAATGCAAAAAAAGCAATAAAAATGTATTCAAACATAACTTCTAAACAACACATGGAAAATGGCTTATAATGTCTGGAGATATTCATCTTTGTCAGTTGTACTAGAAAAATGATCATTTGTAAGGTTTGCAAAGACATAAAGTTGTTTTGTAATTCAAAACAGATGTATATTTGTCATACTAAATATGAAAGGTTTATAGATATAACTCCAAAACCAAACATAATATCTGTCCAAAAAAGCCTGTAATATTGAATTTATGTGAGTTTTACAAGAATCAAGTTTTTTGGAAAGGTTCACAAATACAGAAATTAGGTTTTATTCACTATGACAGTATACTGTCACACTCAATAAGAAAGTTCTTGAAACATAATTCCAAAAATACACATGCAAAATGTCTAATAACGCCTGAAGTTATGTATCTTTAAGAGTTTTACTGGAAATAAACATTTGACAAGGTTTGCAAAAACAAAAAGTAATGTTTTACTCAATTTGACAGTATTATACTTACAATCCTGAGATAATGCGAAAAAAGCAATAAAAATGTATTCCAACATAATTCCTAATCCAAACGTGCAAAATGTCTAAATATATCTGTGATATTGAATCAATGTGAGTTTTACTAGAAACGATTTTTTTTCTATGGTTTGCAACTACAAAAATTAGGTTTTACTCAATATGACTGTATACCGTAACACTCAATATGACAGTTATTTGAACATAACTTCTAAACCACACATGAAAAATTGCTAATAATGCCTGAGATAATGCATCTTCGAGAGTTTTGTTCGAAACATATGCTTTTTAAAATCTTGCAAATGCAAAAAGTAGTTTTTTATTCAATAAGACAGTAATGTTCCTACAATCCTGAGATAATGCGAAAAAAGCAATAAAATGTATTCAAACATAACTTCATAACAACACATGCAAAATGGCTTATAATGTCTGGAGATATTCATCTTTGTCAGTTGTACTAGAAAAATGATCATTTGTAAGGTTTGCAAAGACATAAAGTTGTTTTGTAATTCAAAACTGATGTATATTTGTCATACTAAATATGAAAGGTTTATAGATATAACTCCAAAACCAAACATAATATCTGTCCAAAATAGCCTGTAATATTGAATTTATGTGAGTTTTACAAGAATCAAATTTTTTGGAAAGGTTCACAAATACAGAAATTAGGTTTTATTCACTATGACAGTATACTGTCACACTCAATAAGAAAGTTCTTGAAACATAATTCCAAAAATACACATGCGAAATGTCTAATAACGCCTGAAGTTATGTATCTTTAAGGGTTTCACTGGAAAGAAACATTTGACAAGGTTTGCAAAAACAAAAAGTAAAGTTTTACTCAATTTGACAGTATTATACATACAATCCTGAGATAATGCGAAAAAAGCAATAAAAATGTATTACACCACAATTCCTAATCCAAACGTGCAAAATGTCTAAATATATCTGTGATATTGAATCAATGTGAGTTTTACTAGAAACGATTGTTTTTCTATGGTTTGCAACTACAAAAATTAGGTTTTACTCAATATGATTGTATACTGTAACACTCAATATGACAGTTATTTGAACATAACTTCTAAACCACACATGAAAAATTGCTAATAATGCCTGAAATAATGCATCTTGGAGAGTTTTGTTCGAAACATATGCTTTTTAAAATCTTGCAAATGCAAAAAGTAGTTTTTTATTCAATAAGACAGTAATGTTCCTACAATCCTGAGATAATGCGAAAAAAGCAATAAAATGTATTCATACATAACTTCTAAACAACACATGCAAAATGGCTTATAATGTCTGGAGATATTCATCTTTGTCAGTTGTACTAGAAAAATGATCATTTGTAAGGTTTGCAAAGACATAAAGTTGTTTTGTAATTCAAAACAGATGTATATTTGTCATACTAAATATGAAAGGTTTATAGATATAACTCCAAAACCAAACATAATATATGTCCGAAAAAGCCTGTAATATTGAATTTATGTGAGTTTTACAAGAATCAAATTTTTTGGAAAGGTTCACAAATACAGAAATTAGGTTTTATTCACTATGACAGTATACTGTCACACTCAATAAGAAAGTTCTTGAAACATAATTCCAAAAATACACATGCAAAAGGTTTAATAACGCCTGAAGTTATGTATCTTTAAGGGTTTTACTGGAAAGAAACATTTGACAAGGTTTTCAAAAACAAAAAGTAAAATTTTAATCAATTTGACAGTATTATACATACAATCCTGAGATAATGCGAACAAAGCAATAAAAATGTATTACACCACAATTCCTAATCCAACCGTGCAAAATGTCTAAATATATCTGTGATATTGAATCAATGTGAGTTTTTCTAGAAACGATTGTTTTTCTATGGTTTGCAACTACAAAAATTACATTTTACTCAATATGACTGTATACTGTAACACTCAATATGACAGTTTTTTTAACATAACTTCTAAACCACACATGAAAAATTGCTAATAATGCCTGAAATAATGCATCTTCGAGAGTTTTGTTCGAAACATATGCTTTTTAAACTCTTGCAAATGCAAAAAGTAGTTTTTTATTCAGTAAGACAGTAATGTTCCTACAATCCTGAGATAATGCGAAAAAAGCAATAAAAATGTATTCAAACATAACTTCTAAACAACACATGCAAAATGGCTTATAATGTCTGGAGATATTCATCTTTGTCAGTTGTACTAGAAAAATGATCATTTGTAAGGTTTGCAAAGACATAAAGTTGTTTTGTAATTCAAAACAGATGTATATTTGTCATACTAAATATGAAAGGTTTATAGATATAACTCCAAAACCAAACATAATATCTGTCCAAAAAAGCCTGTAATATTGACTTTATGTGAGTTTTACAAGAATCAAGTTTTTTGGAAAGGTTCACAAATACAGAAATTAGGTTTTATTCACTATGACAGTATACTGTCACACTCAATAAGAAAGTTCTTGAAACATAATTCCAAAAATACACATGCAAAATGTCTAATAACGCCTGAAGTTATGTATCTTTAAGAGTTTTACTGGAAAGAAACATTTGACAAGGTTTGCAAAAACAAAAAGTAATGTTTTACTCAATTTGACAGTATTATACTTACAATCCTGAGATAATGCGAAAAAAGCAATAAAAATGTATTCCAACATAATTCCTAATCCAAACGTTCAAAATGTCTAAAAATGCCTGTGATATTGAATCAATGTGAGTTTTACTAGAAACGATTGTTTTTCTATGGTTTGCAACTACAAAAATTAGGTTTTACTCAATATGACTGTATACTGTAACACTCAATATGACAGTTATTTGAACATAACTTCTAAACCACACATGAAAAATTGCTAATAATGCCTGAACTAATGCATCTTCGAGAGTTTTGTTCGAAACATATGCTTTTTAAAATCTTGCAAACGCAAAAAGTAGTTTTTTATTCAATAAGACAGTAATGTTCCTACAATCCTGAGATAATGCGAAAAAAGCAATAAAGTGTGACAGTATACTGTCATAGTGAATAAAACCTAATTTCTTTATTTGTGAACCCTTCCAAAAAACTTGATTCTTGTAAAACTCAAATAAATTCAATATTACAGGCTTTTTTGGACGGATATTATGTTTGGTTTTGGAGTTATATCTATAAACCTTTCATATTTAGTATGACAAATACACATTTGTTTTGAATTACAAAACAACTTTATGTCTTTGCAAACCTTACAAATGATCATTTTTCTAGTACAACTGACAAAGAATAATATCTCCAGACATTATAATCCATTTTGCATGTATTGTTTAGAAGTTATGTTTGAATACATTTTTATTGCTTTTTTCGCATTATCTCAGGATTGTAGGAACATTACTGTCTTATTGAATAAAAAAACAACTTTTTGCATTTGCAAGATTTTAAAAAGCATATGAAGATGCATTATTTCAGGCATTATTAGCCATTTTTCATGTGTGGTTTAGGGGTTATGTTTAAATAACTGAAATATTGAGTGTTACAGTATAGAGTCATATTGAATAAAACATATTTTTTTATTTGCAAACCATATAAAAATAACTGTTCCTAGTAAAACTCCCATGGATTCAATTTCACATTCTTTTTTAGACATTTTGCACGTTTGGATTAGGAATTATGTTGTAATACATTTTCATTGCTTTTTTGCATTATCCCAGCATTGTAAGTATAATACTGTCAAATTGAGTAAAACATTACTTTTTGTTTTTGCAAACCTTGTCAAATGTTTTTTTCCAGTAGAACTCTTAAAGATACATATCTTCAGGCGTTATTAGACATTTTGCATGTGTATTTTTGGAATTATGTTTCAAGAACTTTTTTACTGAGTGTGACAGTATACTGTCATAGTGAATAAAACCTAATTTCTGTATTTGTGAACCTTTCCAAAATACTCGATTCTTGTAAAACTAACATAAAATCAATATTACAGGCTTTTTTTTTTGACAGATATTATGTTTGGTTTTGGAGTTAGGTCTATAAACCTTTCATATTTAGTATGACAAATATACATCTGTTTTGAATTACAAAACAAATGTATGTCTTTGCAAACCTTACAAATGATCCTTTTTCTAGTACAACTGACAAAGATGAATATCTCCAGACATTATAAGCCATTTTGCATGTGTCGTTTAGAAGTTATGTTTGAATACATTTGTTTTGCTTTTTCGCATTATCTCAGGATATTAGGAACATTACTATCTTATTTAATAAAAAAATATTTTTTCGAATTGCAAGATTTTAAAAAGTACATGTTTCGAACAAAACTCACGAAGCTGCATTATTTCAGGCATTATTAGCCATTTGTCATGTGTGGTTTAGCTGTTATGTTTAAATAACTGTCATATTGAGTGTTACTGTATACAGTCATATTGAGTAAAACCTATTTTTTGTAGTTGAAAACCATAGAAAAACAATCATTTCTAGTAAAACTCACATTAATTCAATGTCAAAGGCATTTTTAGACATTTTACACGTTTGGATTAGGAATTATGTTGGAATACATTTTTATTGCTTTTTTCGCATTATCTCAGGATTCTAAGATCATTATTGTCATACTGAGTAAAAAACAACTTTGTCCATTTTCAAAATTTTAAAAAGGACATTTTTCAAGTAAAACTCTCAGAGATGCATTATTTCAGGCATTATTGGCCATTTTTCATGTGTGGTTTAGAAGTTATGTTTAAATAACTGTAATATTGAGTGTTACAGTATACAGTCATATTGAATAAAACGTAATTTTTGATTTGCAAACCATATAAAAATAACTGTTCCTATTAAAACTCACATGGATTCAATTTCACATTCTTTTTTAGAAATTTTGCACGTTTGGATTAGGAATTATGTTGTAATACATTTTTACTGCTTTTTTCGCATTATCTCAGGATTGTTAGTATAATACTGTTAAATTGAGTAAAACATTACTTTTTGTTTTTGCAAACCTTGTCAAGTGTTTCTTTCCAGTAAAACTCTTAATCATACATATCTTCAGGCGTTATTAGACATTTTGCATGTGTATTTTTGGAATTATGTTTCAAATACTTTCTTATTGAGTGTGACAGTATACTGTCATAGTGAAAAAAAAACTAATTTTTGTATTTGTGACCCTTTCCAAAATAGTTGATTCTTGTAAAACTCACATAAATTCAATATTACAGGCTTTATTTGACAGATATTATGTTTGGTTTTGGAGTTATGTCTATAAACCTTTCATATTTAGTATGACAATATACATCTGTTTTGAATTACAAAACAACTGTATGTCTTTGCAAACCTTACAAATGATCATTTTTCTAGTACAACTGACAAAGATGAATATCTCCAGACAGTATAAGCCATTTTGCATGTGACGTTTAGAATTTATGTTTGAATACATTTTTATTGCTGCTTCGCATTATCTCAGGATTGTAGGAACATTACTGTCTTATTGAATAAAAAACTACTTTTTGCATTTGCAAGATTTTAAAAAGCATATGTTTGGAACAAAACTCCCGAAGATGCATTATTTCAGGCATTATTAGCCATTTTTCATATGTGGTTTAGAAGTTATGTTTAAATAACTGTCATATTGAGTGTTAAAGTATACAGTCATATTGAGTAGAACCTAATTTTTGTAGTTGCAAACCATAGAAAAACATTCGGTTCTAGTAAAACTCACATTGATTCAATATCACAGGCATTTTTAGAGATTTTGCACGTTTGGATTAGGAATTATGTTGGAATTCATTTTTATTGCTTTTTTCGCATTATCTCAGGATTCTAAGATCATTATTGTCATACTGAGTAAAAAACTACTTTGTCCATTTTCAAAATTTAAAAAAGCACATGTTTCAAGTAGAACTCTCAGAGATGCATTATTTCAGGCATTATTGGCCATTTTTCATGTGTGGTTTAGAAGTTATGTTTAAATAACTGTAATATTGAGTGTTACAGTATACAGTCATATTGAATAAAACATAATTTTTGATTTGCAAACCATATAAAAATAACTGTTCCTAGTAAAACTCCCAAGGATTCAATTTCACATTCTTTTTTAGACACTTTGCACGTTTAGATTAGGAGTTATGTTGTAATACATTTTTATTGCTTTTTTCGCCTTATCTCAGGATTGTAAGTATAATACTGTCAAATTGAGTAAAACATTACTTTTTGTCTTTGCAAACTTTTTCAAATGTTTCTTTCCAATAAATCTCTTAAAGATACATATCTTCAGGCGTTATTAGACATTTTGCATGTGCATTTTTGGAATTATGTTTCAAAAGCTTTCTTATTGAGTGTGACAGTATACTGTCATAGTGAAAAAAAACCTAATTTTTGTATTTGTGACCCTTTCCAAAATACTTGATTCTTGTAAAACTCACATAAATTCAATATTACAGGCTTTATTTGACAGATATTATGTTTGGTTTTGGAGTTATGTCTATAAACATTTCATATTTAGAATGACAAATATACATCTGTTTTGAATTACAAAACAACTTTATGTCTTTGCAAACCTTACAAATGATCATTTTTCTAGTACAACTGACAAAGATGAATATCTCCAGACATTATAAGCCATTTTGCATGTGACGTTTAGAATTTATGTTGGAATACATTTTTATTGCTTTTTCGCATTATCTAAGGATTGTAGGAACATTACTGTCTTATTGAATAAAAAACTACTTTTTGCATTTGCAAGATTTTAAAAAGCATATGTTTGGAACAAAACTCCCGAAGATGCATTATTTCAGGCATTATTAGCCATTTTTCATATGTGGTTTAGAAGTTATGTTTAAATAACTGTCATATTGAGTGTTAAAGTATACAGTCATATTGAGTAGAACCTAATTTTTGTAGTTGCAAACCATAGAAAAACATTCGGTTCTAGTAAAACTCACATTGATTCAATATCACAGGCATTTTTAGAGATTTTGCACGTTTGGATTAGGAATTATGTTGGAATTCATTTTTATTGCTTTTTTCGCATTATCTCAGGATTCTAAGATCATTATTGTCATACTGAGTAAAAAACTACTTTGTCCATTTTCAAAATTTAAAAAAGCACATGTTTCAAGTAGAACTCTCAGAGATGCATTATTTCAGGCATTATTGGCCATTTTTCATGTGTGGTTTAGAAGTTATGTTTAAATAACTGTAATATTGAGTGTTACAGTATACAGTCATATTGAATAAAACATAATTTTTGATTTGCAAACCATATAAAAATAACTGTTCCTAGTAAAACTCCCAAGGATTCAATTTCACATTCTTTTTTAGACACTTTGCACGTTTAGATTAGGAGTTATGTTGTAATACATTTTTATTGCTTTTTTCGCCTTATCTCAGGATTGTAAGTATAATACTGTCAAATTGAGTAAAACATTACTTTTTGTCTTTGCAAACTTTTTCAAATGTTTCTTTCCAATAAATCTCTTAAAGATACATATCTTCAGGCGTTATTAGACATTTTGCATGTGCATTTTTGGAATTATGTTTCAAAAACTTTCTTATTGAGTGTGACAGTATACTGTCATAGTGAATAAAACCTAATTTCTGTATTAGTGAACCTTTCCAAAATACTTGATTCTTGTAAAACTAACATAAATTCAATATTACAGGCTTTATTAGACATATATTATGTTTGGTTTTGGAGTTATGTCTATAAACATTTCATATTTAGAATGACAAATATACATCTGTTTTGAATTAAAAAACAACTTTATGTCTTTGCAAACCTTACAAATGATCATTTTTCTAGTACAACTGACAAAGATGAATATCTCCAGACATTATAAGCCATTTTGCATTTCTTGTTTAGAAGTTATGTTTGAATACATTTTATTGCTTTTTTCGCATTATCTCAGGATTGTAGGAACATTACTGTCTTATTGAATAAAAAAACAACTTTTTGCATTTGCAAGATTTTAAAAAGTATATGTTTCGAACAAAACTCCCGAAGCTGCATTATTTCAGGCATTATTGGCCATTTTTCATGTGTGGTTTAGAAGTTATGTTTAAATAACTGTCATATTGAGTGTTACAGTATACAGTCATATTGAGTAGAACCTAATTTGTGTAGTTGCAAACCTTAGAAAAACAATCATTTCTAGTAAAACTCACATTGATTCAATATCACAGGCATTTTTAGACATTTTGCACGTTTGGATTAGGATTTATTTTGGAATTCATTTTTATTGCTTTTTTCGCATTATCTCAGGATTCTAAGATCATTATTGTCATACTGAGTAAAAAACTAATTTTTCCATTTTCAAAATTTAAAAAAGCACATGTTTCAAGTAGAACTCTCAGAGATGCATTATTTCAGGCATTATTGGCCATTTTTCATGTGTGGTTTAGAAGTTATGTTTAAATAACTGTAATATTGAGTGTTACAGTATACAGTCATATTGAATACAACATAATTTTTGATTTGCAAACCATATAAAAATAACTGTTCCTAGTAAAACTCCCATGGATTCAATTTCACATTCTTTTTTAGACACTTTGCACGTTTGGATTAGGAGTTATGTTGTAATACATTTTTATTAGTTTTTTCGCATTATCTCAGGATTGTAAGTATAATACTGTCAAATTGAGTTAAATATTACTTTTTGTTATTGCAAACCTTTTCAAATGTTTCTTTCCAGTAAAACTCTTAAAGATACATATCTTCAGACGTTATTAGACATTTTGCATGTGCATTTTTGGAATTATGTTTCAAAAACTTTCTTATTGAGTGTGACAGTATACTGTCATAGTGAATAAAACCTAATTTCTGTATTAGTGAACCTTTCCAAAATACTTGATTCTTGTAAAACTAACATAAATTCAATATTACAGGCTTTATTTGACAGATATTATTTTTGGTTTTGGAGTTATGTCTATAAACATTTCATATTTAGAATGACAAATATACATCTGTTTTGAATTAAAAACAACTTTATGTCTTTGCAAACCTTACAAATGATCCTTTTTCTAGTACAACTGACAAAGATGAATATCTCCAGACATTATAAGCCATTTTGCATGTGTTGTTTAGAAGTTATGTTTGAATACATTTTATTGCTTTTTTCGCATTATCTCAGGATTGTAGGAACATTACTGTTTTATTGATTAAAAAAACTACTTTTTGCATTTGCAAGATTTTAAAAAGCATATGTTTCGATCAAAACTCCCGAAGATGCATTATTTCAGGCATTTTTAGCCATGTTTCATGTCTGGTTTAGAAGTTATGTTTAAATAACTGTCATACTGAGTGTTACAGTATACAGTCATATTGGGTAGAACCTAATTTTTGTAGTTGCAAACCATAGAAAAACAATCATTTCTAGTAAAACTCACATAGATTCAATATCACAGGCATTTTTAGACATTTTGCACGTTTGGATTAGGAATTATGTTGGAATACATTTTTATTGCTTTTTTCGCATTATCTCGGGATTCTAAAATCATTATTGTCATACTGAGTAAAAAACTACTTTGTCCATTTTCAAAATTTTAAAAAACACATGTTTCAAGTAAAACTCTCAGGGATGAATTATTTCAGGCATTATTGGCCATTTTTCATGTGCGGTTTAGATGTTAACTGTAATATTGAGTCTTACATTATAGAGTCATATTGAATAAAACGTAATTTTTGCTTTGCAAACCATATAAAAATAACTGTTTATAGTAAAACTCCCATGGATTCAATTTCACATTCTTTTTTAGACATTTTGCAAGTTTGGATTAGGAATTATGTTGTAATACATTGTTATTGCTTTTTTTGCATTATCTCTGGATTGTAAGTATAATACTGTCAAATTGATTAAAACATTACTTTTTGTTTTTGCAAACCTTCCCAAATGTTTCTTTCCAGTAAAACTCTTGAAGATACATATCTTCAGGCGTTATTAGACATTTTGCATGTGTATTTTTGGAATTATGTTTCAAAAACTTTCTTATTGAGTGTGACAGTATACTGTCATAGTGAATAAAACCTAATTTCTGTATTTGTGAACGTTTCCAAAATACTTGATTCTTGTAAAACTCACATAAATTCAATATTACAGGCTTTTTTTTTTTGACAGATATTATGTTTATGTCTATAAACCTTTCATATTTAGTATGACAAATATACATCTGTTTTGAATTACAAAACAACTTTATGTCTTTGCAAACCTTACAAATGATGATTGTTCTAGTACAACTGACAAACATGAATATCTCCACACATTATAAGCTATTTTGCATGCGTCGTTTAGAAGTTATGTTTGAATACATTTTTATTGCTTTTTTCGCATTATCTCAGGATTGTAGGAACATTACTGTTTTATTGATTAAAAAAACAACTTTTTGCATTTGCAAGATTTTAAAAATCAAATGTTTCGATCAAAACTCCCGAAGATGCATTATTTCAGGCATTTTTAGCAATTTTTCATGTGTGGTTTAGAAGTTATGTTTAAATAACTGTCATATTGAGTGTTACAGTATACAGTCATATTGAGTAAAACCTAAATTTTTTATTTGCAAACCATAGAAAAACAACCATTTCTAGTAAAACTCACATGGATTCAATATCACAGTCATTTTTGGGACATTTTACACGTTTGGATTAGGAATTATTTTGGAATACATTTGTACCGCTTTTTTTTGCATTATCTCAGGATTCTAAGATTATTATAGTCATATTGAGTAAAAAACAACTTTTTCTATTTTCAAGATTTAAAAAAATCATATGTTTCAAGTAAAACTCTCAGAGATGCATTATTTCAGACATTATTAGCCATTTTTCATGTGTGGTTTAGAAGTTATGTTTAAATAACTGTCATATTGAGTGTTACAGTACACAGTCATATTGTGTAAAACATAGTTTTTATATTTGCAAACCATAGAAAAACAACTGTTCCTAATAAAACTCCCATGGATTTAATATCACAGGCTTTTTTTTGTGATATTTTGCACCTTTGGATTAGGATTTATGTTGGAAAACATTTTTATTGCTTTTTTCGCATTATCTCAGGATTGTAAGTATATTACTGTCAAATTGAGTTAAATGTTACTTTTGTTTTTGCAAACCTTACCAAATGTTTCTTTCCAGTAAAACTCTTAAAGATACATTTCTTCTGGCATTATTAGACATTTTTCATGAGTATTTTTGGAATTATGTTTGAAAAACTTTCATATTGATTGTGACGGTATACTGTCATAGTGAGTAAAACCCAATTTCTGTATTGGTGAACCTTTCCAAATACCCTAAATCCTTGTAAAACTCACATAAATTCAATAATTATCTCAGGATTGTAGGAACATTACTTTATTATTGAATAAAACAAACTACTTTTTGCATTTGCAAGATTATAAAAAGCATATGTTTCGATCAAAACTCCCGAAGATACATTATTTCAGCCAGTATTAGCCATTTTCCATGTGTGGTTTAGGAGTTATGTTTAAATAACTGTCATATTGAGTGTTACAGTATAGAGTCATATTGTGTAAAAAAAATGTTTTTGTATTTGCTAACCATATAAAAACAATTGTTTCTTATAAAACTCCCATTGATTAAATATCACAGGCATTTTTAGACATTTTGCACGTTTGGATTAGGAATTATGTTGGAATACATTTTTATTGCTTTTTTCGCAATATCTCAGCATTGTAAGTACATTACTGTCTAATTGAGTAAAACATTCCTTTTTGTTTTTGCAAACCTTACCAAATGTTTTTTTTTTTGCGAGTAAAACTCTGAAAGATGCATTTCTTCAGGCTTTATTAGACTTTTTGAATGTGTATTTTTTAAGTTATGTTTCAAAAACTGTCATATGGAGTGTGAAGGTATACTGTCATAGTGAGTAAAACGTCATTTCTGTATTTGTGAACCTTTCCAAAATACCTGATTCTGGTAAAACTCACAATAATTCAATATCACAGGCTTTTTTTTGACAGATTTTATGTTTGTTTTTGGAGTTATGTTTATAAACGTTTCATATTTAGTATGACATTTTACTGCTATATTGAATAAAAAAACGAAATTGTGTCTTTGCAAACCTTACATAAGATCATTTTTAACTAACAAAGAAAAATATCTCTAGGCATTAATAGCCATTTTGCATGTGTTGTTTAGAAGTTATGTTTGAATACATTGTTATTGCTTATTTGCATTATCTCAGGATTCTAAGAAAATTACTGTCATATTGAGTAAAAAAATACTTTTTGCATTTGCAAGATTTTAAAAAGCATATGTTTTGATTAAAACTCACGAAGATACATAATTTCAGGCATTATTAGCCATTTTTATTGTGTGGTTTATTATTAAAATTAAACATTTTATTAACGTAATACATGAATTATGGGGGAAGAGTAATTTTTACTTATGTTTCCTCATACTATTTAAATGTTTAATAGTTGTAAGTACATAAACCTAAAAATACTACTTAAACTTTTCTCAGAAAATCTAGTGTTTTGAAACGCATGCACGACGATGCATGCGCACAGCACAACAGGCTCCGGCCGACTGGCTCTGCTCCGGCCTTTAGAATCACTTCACAGAGTACTGCAAGGTGGCATTATGGGTAATTCTTATCTTGCGTTTATAATGTGTTACAGTTTCGATGTTCTCCAGAAATGTGTTTGGTGTGGGTTCACAGAGTGTGGCGCATATTAGTAAGGACGTTAACGTTTTTTGATATATCACAACCGTCAGTGTAAAAGGTATGGCTGTTGAGTAAGTATGTAGTGCAATCTTGAATCTTTAGGAGCAAAATGCATGCCTCCATCTACCATGCACACAATATGTTGTAAAAGTGGTTGCTGTAGAACAATGACTCCCAACCACCTGGCTGCGGCCGCTTAATAATTTTGTATTACATTTTTTGTCATCACGCTCAGTTTTTTAGTACATGTAATTATTAAGGGCATGGGTGAGAAGAAGATTTAAAATTATTAGCGTCCTGTTTGTTTATCAAGGAAATACAGTATATAAAACTTACTTAAAGTTTTGAGTATAATGATGTTCCTGCTGATGAAAAACAAGTAGACATTACCTAATTTGTTTAAATAAATATAACTTAAAACTTGGATGTAATTAAGTAACTGTTACTTAATATCTTCACAACTGTTACGTTACAGTATATGGTAAGTAGAATTTACTTGATACTGGCAAGTGAGTGTTACTCACTTTACTTAAATCATTTGCGTGCAAATACTTACAATTATTTTTTCAAGTACATCTTATGAATTAATTTTTTTCAGTGTAGGCATTATAAGCCATTTTGCATGTGTAGTTTAGAAGTTATGTTTGAATACATTGTTATTGCTTTTTTCGCATTATCTCAGGATTCTAAGAACATAATTGTAATATTGAGTAAAAATAACTACTTTTTGCATTTGAAAAATTAAAAAAAGCATATGTTTCGAGTAAAACCTCCACCTATGCATTATCTTTGGCATTATTAGCCATTTTTCATGTGTTTTTTAGAAGTTATGTTTAAATAACTGTCATATTGAGTGTTACAGTAAACTGTCATATTGAGTGTGACCGTATACTGTTATAGTGAGTAAAACCTAATTTTTGAGTCTGTGAACCTTTCCAAAATACCTGATTGTATTACAATTCACATGAATTCAATATTACATTCTTTTATAGACTGATTTTATGTTTGGTCTTGAGTTATGTTTATAAACCTTTCATATTTAGTATTACAATTATACTGTTATATTGAATTAAAAAAAAACTAATTTGTGTCTTTGCAAACCTTACAAAAGATAATTTCACCAGTACAACTAAAAAAGATTAATATCTCTACACTGAAAAAAGTGACTTTTTGGTGCTGTAAACTCTATTAGAGCAACTGTCATAATTTATACCTAGTATTTTTAACATTCAGTAAGAACTAGAGTTTCTTAAGTAAAATTAAACATTTTATTAACGTAATACATGGATAATGGGGGAAGAGTAAGTTTTACTTATGTTTCCTCATACTATTTAAATGTTTAATAGTTATACGTACATAAACCTAAAAATATTACGTAAACTTTACTCTAAAAATCTAGTGTTTTGAAACGCATGCACGACGATGCATGCGCACAGCACAACAGACTCTGGCCGACTGGCTCTGCTCCGGCCTTTAGAATCACTTCACAGAGTACTGCAAGGTGGCATTATGGGTAATTCTGATCTTGCGTTTATAATGTGTTACAGAGTCGATGTTATCCAGAAATGTGTTTGGTGTGGGTTCACGGAGTGTGGTGCATATTAGTAAGGATGTTAAAGTTTTTTATATCACAACCGTCAGTGTAAAAGGTATGGCTGTTGACTAACTATGTAGTGCAATCTTGTATGTCATGGAGCAAAATGCACTCCTCCATCTGGCACGCATATAACATGGTATATAAGTGGATGCCGTTGAACATTGACTCCCAACCACCTGGCAGCGGCCGCTTAATATTTTTGTATTAATTTTTTTCTCATCACACTCAGTTTTATACTACATGTCATTATTAAGGGCATGATTGAGAAGAGGTTTTAAAATTATTAGTGCCCTGTTTGCCTATCAAGGAAATACAGTATATAAAACTTACTTAAAGTTTTAAGTAAAATGGTGTTCCTGCTGATGAAAAACAAGTAGACATTACCTATTTTGTTTGAATAAATATAACTTAAAACTTGGATGTAATTAAGTAACTGTTACTTAATATCTTCACAACTGTTATGTTACAGTATATGGTAAGTAGAATTTACTTGATACTGGCAAGTGAGTGTTTCTTGATATTGCTGCATTAAATTTTACTTAAATCATTTGCGTGCAAATGCTTACAATCATTTTTTCAAGTAAATCTTATGAGTTATTTTTTTCAGTGTAGGCATTATAAGCCATTTTGCATGTGTAGTTTAGAAGTTATGTTTGAATACATTTTGATTGCTTTTTTCGCATTATCTCAGGATTCTAAGAACATAATTGTAATATTGAGTAAAAATAACTACTTTTTGCATTTGCAAAATTTAAAAAAGCATATGTTTCGAGTAAAACCTCCAAATATGCATTATCTCAGGCATTATTAGCCATTTTTCATGTGTGGTTTATGTTTAAATAACTGTCATATTGAGTGTTACAGTAAACTGTCATATTGAACAAAACCTAATTTTTGTATTTGCAAAACATAGAAAAACTAATGTTTCTAGTAGAGATGCACTGATAGGCAATTATATTATCTGCATCCACCAGCACCATCGTTTTATCAGGGCCGTACCCGCCCGCCAATCTCCCTCTGAATTACATCAGAGGTTGGCCGCATGTATCACTGACTGAACTATTTAGACCTGTTTCACAGAGTAATCAAGTCAATTGGAGCCACTAATATTCTCATGACTATTCAATAGCTGTCACCCCACTTACAAGACAATGGTGCTGCTGTAAAACCATTGACTTTGATTCCTTCAACAGCATGTACAGTCTGATTGTTAGAGCAGCAACATGTTGGGTAAAAGCACACGTATGAGATTGAAAGGCATACTGGGTGATACAGAGTACACTGATGGCTGTGATATAAAAAACATTAACACTTACTAATATGCGCCATGCTGTGAAGCCACACAATACAAGATTGACAAACACATTTCGGGAGAACATCCTCACAGTAACACAACATAAACGCAAGACAACTAATACCCATAATCCTTTGTATTCATGACAAATCCTGAATATATTTTACACCCCCGCACCCCAACCCTGCCCACCTTACTAAGCACGGGAGAGCGGAATTTGGAGTGTATAAAATAGTCAGGGTGTGTCATGAATACAAAGGATTATGGGCATTTGTTGTGTTGCGTTAATGTTGTGTTATTGTGAGGATGTTCTCCCGAAATGTGTTTGTCGTTCTTAATTGGTGTGGCTTTTTAATTGGTGTGGCTTCAAAGCGTGGCACATATTACTTAGAGTGTTACAATTGTTTATATCACAACCATTAGTGTACTCTGTGTCACCCAGTATGTCTTGCAGTCGTGTGCGTGTTTCCGCCAAAGCCTCTCACAACATGGTTCTGGAATGATAAGTAAATTGTGCATGATGTAGTAGATGACAAAACCAATGACCCCATAGCACTCACTAATACTTATTATCTGGTTGAATGCCAGCAATCACCCAAGCGATTGATAGCGTCTCTTATTGATATCTTCATGTTATGACATGGGCCTTAAATGGCTCTTTGAAAGGAAGAGGATACAGATCCCAGGACCATGTATATCAAATATTCTGAATGGTTCAACTGCCACCCGCTCGAAACTAATTAAAATCTGTTTATTCATCATGTCAACCGCCCGACCCGCGGTTTCCCTGCGGACTCCGCGGATGAGACCGCAAACCGCGCATCTCTAGTTTTTAGTAAAACTCGCATGGATTCAATATCACAGGCATTTTAGACATTTTGCATGTTTGGATTAGGAATTATGTTGGAATACATTTTTATTGCTTTTTTTGCATTATCTCAGGATTGTAAGTACATTACTGTCAAATTGAGTGAAACATTACTTTTTGTTTTTGCAAGCTTTACCAAATGTTTTTTTTCCCAGTAAAACTCTCAAAGATACATTTCTTCAGGCATTATTAGACTTTTTGCATGTGTATTTTTGGAATTATGTTTCAAAAACTGTCATATTGAGTGTGACCGTATACTGTCATAGTGAGTAAAACCTAATTTTTATATCTGTGAACCTTTCCAAAATACCTGATTCTATTACAATTCACATGAATTCAATACAACAGTATTTTATAGACTGATTTTATGTTTGGTTTTGAGTTATGTTTATAAACCTTTCATATTTACTATGACAGTTATACTGTTGTATTGAATTAAAAAAAATAACTTGTGTCTTTGCAAACCTTACAAAAGATAATTTCAGTCGTACAACTAACAAAGATAAATATCTCTACAGTGATAAAAATTACTTTTTGGTGCTGTAAACTCTATTAAAGCAACTGTCATAATTTATACCTAGTATTTTTAACATTCAGTAAGAACTAGAGTTTCCTAAGTAAAATTAAACATTTTATTCACGTAATACATGAATTATGGGGGAAGAGTAAGTTTTACTTATGTTTCCTCATACTATTCAAATGTTTAATAGTTGTACGTACATAAACCTAAAAATATTACGTAACTTTAATCTGAAAATCTAGTGTTTTGAAACGCATGCACGACGATGCATGCGCACAGCACAACAAGCTCTGGCCGACTGGCTCTGCTCCGGACTTTAGAATCACTTCACAGAGTACTGCAAGGTGGCATTATGGTTAATTCTTATCTTGCGTTTATAATGTGTTACAGAGTCGATGTTCTCCAGAAATGTGTTTGATGTGGGTTCACAGAGTGTGGCGCATATTAGTAAGAATGTTAAAGTTTTTTATATCACAACCGTCAGTGTAAAAGGTATGTTTGTTGACTAAGTATGTAGTGCAATCTTGTGTGATAAGGTGTAGAAATGATTACCTCCGTCCGGCACGCACTCAAAATGGTGTAAATGTGGGTGCTGTGGGTCCCAAACCATCTGACTGGGGCTGCTTAGTGATTTTGTAATAAAACTTATTTCATCACACTCAGTATAATACTACATGACATTAATAAGCACATGAGTGAGAAGAGATTTTAAAATTATTAGCGCCCCTTTTGCTTATCAAGGAAACACGGTATATAAAATGTACTTAAAGTTTTGAGTAGAATGATGTTCCTGCTGATGAAAAACAAGTAGACTTTACCTAATTTGTTTGAATAAATATAACTTAAAACTTGGATGTAATTAAGTAACTGTTACTTAATATATTTACAACTGTTAAGTTACAGTATATGGTAAGTAGAATTTACTTGATACTGGCAAGTGAGTGTTACTTGATTTTGCAGCATTAAATTTTACTTAAATCATTTGCGTGCAAATACTTACAATAATTTTTTAAAGTAAATCTTATGAGTGATTTTTTTCAGTGTAAGCATTATAAGCCATTTTGCATGTGTAGTTTAGAAGTTATGTTTGAATACATTTGTATTGCTTTTTTCGCATTATCTCAGGATTCTAAAAACATTATTGTCATATTGAGTAAAAATAACTACTTTCTGCGTTTGCAACATTTAAAAAAGCATATGTTTCGAGTAAAACCCCCAAAGATGCATTATTTCAGGCATTATTAGCCATTTTTCATGTGTGGTTTGGAAGTTATGTTTAAATAACTGTCATATTGAGTGTTACAGTACACAGTCATATTGAGCAAAACCTAATTTTTGTATTTGCAAAACATAGAAAAATAACAATTTCTAGTAAAACTCACATGGATTCAATATCACAGGCATTTTAGACATTTTGCACGTTTGGATTAGGAATTATGTTGGAATACATTTTTATTGCTTTTTTGGCATTATCTCAGGATTGTAAGTACATTATTGTCAAATTGAGTAAAACATTACTTTTTGTTTTTGAAAACTTTACCAAATGCTTTTTTTTCAGTAAAACTCTCAAAGATACATTTCTTTAGGCATCCATCCCATCCATTTTCTACCGCTTATTCCCTTTCGGGGTCACGGGGGGTGCTGGCGCCTATCTCAGCTACAATCGGGCGGAAGGCAGGGTACACCCTAGACAAGTCGCCACCTCATCGCAGGGCCAACACAGATAGACAGACAACATTCAAACTCACATTCACACACTAGGGCCAATTCAGTGTTGCCAATCAACCTATCCCTAGGTGCATGTCTTTGGAAGTGCGAGGAAGCCGGAGTACCCGGAGGTAACCCTGTAATATTGAATTTATGTGAGTTTTACAAGAATCAAGTTTTTTGGAAAGGTTCACAAATACAGAAATTAGGTTTTATTCACTATGACAGTATACTGTCACACTCAATAAGAAAGTTCTTGAAACATAATTCCAAAAATACACATGCAAAATGTCTAATAACGCCTAATAACGCCTAAAGTTATGTATCTTTAAGAGTTTTACTGGAAAGAAACATTTGACAAGGTTTGCAAAAACAAAAAGTAATGTTTTACTCAATTTGACAGTATTATACTTACAATCCTGAGATAATGCGAAAAAAGCAATAAAAATGTATTCCAACATAATTCCTAATCCAAACGTGCAAAATGTCTAAATATATCTGTGATATTGAATCAATGTGAGTTTTACCAGAAACGATTGTTTTTCTATGGTTTGCAACTACAAAAATTAGGTTTTCCTCAATATGACTGTATACTGTAACACTCAATATGACAGTTATTTAAACATAACTTCTAAACCACACGTGAAAAATTGCTATATATTGCCTGAAATAATGCATCTTCGAAAGTTTTGTTCGAAACATATGCTTTTTAAAAACTTGCAAATGCAAAAAGTAGTTTTTTATTCAATAAGACAGTAATGTTCCTACAATCCTGAGATAATGCGAAAAAAGCAATAAAATGTATTCAAACATAACTTCTAAACAACACATGCAAAATGGCTTATAATGTCTGGAGATATTCATCTTTGTCAGTTGTACTAGAAAAATTATCATTTGTAAGGTTTGCAAAGACATAAAGTTGTTTTGTAATTCAAAACAGATGTATATTTGTCATACTAAATATGAAAGGTTTATAGATATAACTCCAAAACCAAACTTAATATCTGTCAAAAAAAAGCCTGTAATATTGAATTTATGTGAGTTTTACAAGAATCAAGTTTTTTGGAAATGTTCACAAATACAGTAATTAGGTTTTATTAACTATGACAGTATACTGTCACACTCAATAAGAAAGTTCTTGAAACACAATTCCAAAAATACACATGCAAAATGTCTAATAACAACTGAAGTTATGTATCTTTAAGAGTTTTACTGGAAAGAAACAATTGACAAGGTTTGCAAAAACAAAAAGTAATGTTTTACTCAATTTTGTCAGTATTATACTTACAAAATCCTCAGATAATGCGAAAAAAGCAATAAAAATGTATTCCAACATAATTCCTAATCCAAACGTGCAAATTGTCTAAAAATACCTGTGATATTGAATCAATGTGAGTTTTACTAGAAACGATTGTTTTTCTATGGTTTGCAAATACAAATATTAGGTTCTACTCAATATGACTGTATACTGTAACACTCAATATGACAGTTATTTGAACATAACTTCTAAACCACACATGCAAAATGGCTAATAATGCCTGAAATAATGCATCTTCGAGAGTTTTGTTCGAAACATATGCTTTTTAAAATCTTGCAAATGCAAAAAGTAGTTTTTTATTCAATAAGACAGTAATGTTCCTACAATCCTGAGATAAAGCGAAAAAAGCAATAAAAATGTATTCAAACACAACTTCTAAACAACACATGCAAAATGGCTTATAATGTCTGGAGATATTCATCTTTGTCAGTTGTACTAGAAAAATGATCATTTGTAAGGTTTGCAAAGACATAAAGTTGTTTTGTAATTCAAAACAGATGTATATTTGTCATACTAAATATGAAATGTTTATAGACATAACTCCAAAATCAAACATAATATCTGTCAAAAAAAAGCCTGTAATATTGAATTAATGTGAGTTTTACAAGAATCAAGTTTTTTGGAAAGGTTCAAAAATACAGAAATTAGGTTTTATTCACTATGACAGTATACTGTCACACTCAATAAGAAAGTTCTTGAAACATAATTCCAAAAATACACATGCAAAATGTCTAATAACGCCTGAAGTTATGTATCTTTAAGAGTTTTACTGGAAATAAACATTTGACAAGGTTTGCAAAAACTAAAAGTAATGTTTTACTCAATTTGACAGTATTATACTTACAATCCTGAGATAATGCGAAAAAAGCAATAAACATTTATTACAACACAATTCCTAATCCAAACGTGCAAAAAATACCTCTGATATTGAATCAATGTGAGTTTTATTAGAAACGATTGTTTTTCTGTGGTTTGCAACTACAAAAAATAGGTTTTACTCAATATGACTGTATACTGTAACACTCAATATGACAGTTATTTAAACATAACTTCTAAACCACACATGGAAAATTGCTAATAATGCCTGAAATAATGCATCTTCGAGAGTTTTGTTTGAAACATATGCTTTTTAAACTCTTGCAAATGCAAAAAGAAGTTTTTATTCAATAAGACAGTAATGTTCCTACAATCCTGAGATAATGCGAAAAAAGCAATAAAAATGTATTCAAACATAACTTCTAAACGACACTTGCAAAATGGCTTATAATGTCTGGAGATATTCATCTTTGTCAGTTGTACTAGAAAAATGATCATTTGTAAGGTTTGCAAAGACATAAAGTTGTTTGTAATTCAAAACAGATGTATATTTGTCATACTAAATATGAAAGGTTTATAGATATAACGCCAAAACCAAACATAATATCTGTCCAAAAAAGCCTGTAATATTGAATTTATGTGAGTTTTACAAGAATCAAGTTTTTTGGAAAGGTTCACAAATACAGAAATTAGGTTTTATTAACTATGACAGTATACTGTCGCACTCAATAAGAAAGTTCTTGAAACATAATTCCAAAAATACACATGCAAAATGTCTAATGACGACTGAAGTTATGTATCTTGAAGAGTTTTACTGGAAAGAAACATTTGACAAGGTTTGCAAAAACAAAAAGTAATGTTTTACTCAATTTGACAGTATTATACTTACAATCCTGAGATAATGCAAAAAAAGCAATAAAAATGTTTTACAACACAATTCCTAATCCAAACGTGCAAAATGTCTAAAAATACCTGTGATATTGAATCAATGTGAGTTTTACTAGAAACGATTGTTTTTCTGTGGTTTGCAACTACAAAAATTAGGTTTTACTCAATATGACTGTATACTTTAACACTCAATATGACAGTTATTTAAACATAACTTCTAAACCACACATGGAAAATTGCTAATAATGCCTGAAATAATGCATCTTCTTGAGTTTTGTTCGAAACATATGCTTTTTAAACTCTTGCAAATGCAAAAAGTAGTTTTTTATTCAATATGACAGTACTGTTCCTACAATCCTGAGATAATGCGAAAAAAGCAATAACAATTTATTCAAACATAACTTCTAAACAACACATGCAAAATGGCTTATAATGTCTGGTTATATTCATCTTTGTCAGTTGTACTAGAACAATGATCATTTGTAAGGTTTGCAAAGACATAAAGTTGTTTTATAATTCAAAACAGCTGTCTATTTTTCATACTAATTGTGAAAGGTTTATAGATATAACTCCAAAACCACACATAATATCTGCCAAAAAAAAGCCTGTAATATTGAATTTATGTGAGTTTTACAAGAATCAAGTTTTTTGGAAAGGTTCAAAAATACAGAAATTAGGTTTTATTCACTATGACAGTATACTGTCACACTCAATAAGAAAGTTCTTGAAACATAATTCCAAAAATACAATGCAAAATGTCTAATAACGCCTAAAGTTATGTATCTTTAAGAGTTTTACTGGAAAGAAACATTTGACAAGGTTTGCAAAAACAAAAAGTAATGTTTTACTCAATTTGACAGTATTATACTTACAGTCCTGAGATAATGCGAAAAAAGCAATAAAAATGTATTACAACACAATTCCTAATCCAAACGTGCAACATGTCTAAAAAAACCTGTGTTATTGAATCAATATGAGTTTTCCTAGAAACGAGTGTTTTTCTATGGTTTGCAACTACAAAAATGTTGTTTTACTCAATATGACTGTATACTGTAACGCTCAATATGACAGCTATTTAAACATAACTTCTAAACCACAAATGAAAAATTGCTAATAATGCCTGAAATAATATATCTTCGTGAGTTTTGTTCGAAACATATGCTTTTTAAAATCTTGCAAATGCAAATGGTAGTTTTTAATTCAATAAGACAGTAATGTTCCTACAATCCTGAGATAATGCGAAAAAAGCAATAAAAATGTATTCAAACATAACTTCTAAACAACACATGCAAAATGGCTTATAATGTCTGGAGATATTCATCTTTGTCAGTTGTACTAGAAAAATGATCATTTGTAAGGTTTGCAAAGACATAAAGTTATTTTGTAATTCAAAACAGATGTATATTTGTCATACTAAATATGAAAGGTTTATAGATATAACTCCAAGACCAAACATAATATCTGTCCAAAAACGCCTGTAATATTGAATTTATGTGAGTTTTACAAGAATCAAGTTTTTTGGAAAGGTTCACAAATACAGAAAATTAGGTTTTATTCACTATGACAGTATACTGTCACACTCAATAAGAAAGTTTGAAACATAATTCCAAAAATACACATGCAAAATGTTTAATAACGCCTGAAGATATGTATCTTTAAGAGTTTTACTGGAAATAAACATTTGACAAGGTTTGCAAAAACAAAAAGTAAAGTTTTACTCAATTTGACAGTATTATACTTACAATCCTGAGATAATGCGAAAAAAGTAATAAAAATGTATTCCAACATAATTCCTAATCCAAACGTGCAAAATGTCTAAATATATCTGTGATATTGAATCAATGTGAGTTTTACTAGAAACAATTGTTTTTCTATGGTTTGCAACTACAAAAATTAGGTTTTACTCAATATGACTGTATACTGTAACACTCAATATCACAGTTATTTGAACATAACTTCTAAACCACACATGAAAAATTGCTAATGATGCCTGAAATAATGCATCTTCGAGAGTTTTGTTCGAAACATATGCTTTTTAAAATCTTGCAAATGCAAAAAGTAGTTTTTTATTCAATAAGACAGTAATGTTCCTACAATCCTGAGATAATGCGAAAAAAGCAATAAAATGTATTCAAATATAACTTCAAAACAACACATGCAAAATGGCTTATAATGTCTGGAGATATTCATCTTTGTCAGTTGTACTACAAAAATTATCATTTGTAAGGTTTGCAAAGACATAAAGTTGTTTTGTAATTCAAAACAGATGTATATTTGTCATACTAAATATGAAAGGTTTATAGATATAACTCCAAAACCAAACATAATATCTGTCCAAAAAAGCTTGTAATATTGAATTTATGTGAATTTTACAAGAATCAAGTTTTTTGGAAAGGTTCACTAATACAGAAATTAGGTTTTATTCACTATGACAGTATACTGTCACACTCAATAAGAAAGTTCTTGAAACATAATTCCAAAAATACACATGCAAAATGTCTAATAACGCCTGAAGTTATGTATCTTTAAGAGTTTTACTGGAAAGAAAGATTTGACTAGGTTTGCAAAAACAAAAAGTAATGTTTTACTCAATTTGACAGTATTATACTTACAATCCTGAGATAATGCGAAAAATGTAATAAAAATGTATTCCAACATAATTCCTAATCCAAACGTGCAAAATGTCTAAATATATCTGTGATATTGAATCAATGTGAGTTTTACTAGAAACAATTGTTTTTCTATGGTTTGCAACTACAAAAATTAGGTTTTACTCAATATGACTGTATACTGTAACACTCAATATGACAGTTATTTGAACATAACTTCTAACCACACATGAAAAATTGCTAATAATGCCTGAAATAATGCATCTTCGAGAGTTTTGTTCGAAACATATGCTTTTTAAAATCTTGCAAATGCAAAAAGTAGTTTTTTATTCAATAAGACAGTAATGTTCCTACAATCCTGAGATAATGCGAAAAAAGCAATAAAATGTATTCAAACATAACTTCTAAACAACACATGCAAAAGGGCTTATAATGTCTGGAGATATTCATCTTTGTCAGTTGTACTAGAAAAATGACCAATTGTAAGGTTTGCAAAGACATAAAGTTGTTTTGTAATTCAAAACAGATGTGTATTTGTCATACTAAATATGAAAGGTTTATAGATATAACTCCAAAACCAAACATAATATCTGTCCAAAATAGCCTGTAATATTGAATTTATGTGAATTTTACAAGAATCAAGTTTTTTGGAAAGGTTCACTAATACAGAAATTAGGTTTTATTCACTATGACAGTATAATGTCACACTCAATAAGAAAGTTCTTGAAACATAATTCCAAAAATACACATGCAAAATGTCTAATAACGCCTGAAGTTATGTATCTTTAAGAGTTTTATTGGAAAGAAACATTTGACAAGGTTTGCAAAAACAAAAAGTAAAGTTTTACTCAATTTGACAGTATTATACATACAATCCTGAGATAATGCGAAAAAAGCAATAAAAATGTATTACACCACAATTCCTAATCCAAACGTGCAAAATGTCTAAATATATCTGTGATATTGAATGAATGTGAGTTTTCCTAGAAACGATTGTTTTTCTATGGTTTGCAACTACAAAAATTAGGTTTTACTCAATATGATTGTATACTGTAACACTCAATATGACAGTTATTTGAACATAACTTCTAAACCACACATGCAAAATGGCTAATAATGCCTGAAATAATGCATCTTCGAGAGTTTTGTTCGAAACATATGCTTTTTAAAATCTTGCAAATGCAAAAAGTAGTTTTTTATTCAATAAGACAGTAATGTTCCTACAATCCTGAGATAATGCGAAAAAAGCAATAAAATGTATTCAAACATAACTTCTAAACAACACATGCAAAATGGCTTATAATGTCTGGAGATATTCATCTTTTTCAGTTGTACTAGAAAAATGACCATTTGTAAGGTTTGCAAAGACATAAAGTTGTTTTGTAATTCAAAACAGATGTATATTTGTCATACTAAATATGAAAGGTTTATAGATATAACTCCAAAACCAAACATAATATCTGTCCAAAATAGCCTGTAATATTGAATTTATGTGAGTTTTACAAGAATCAAGTTTTTTGGAAAGGTTCACAAATACAGAAATTAGGTTTTATTCACTATGACAGTATACTGTCACATTCAATTAGAAAGTTCTTCAAACATAATTCCAAAAATACACATGCAAAATGTCTAATAACGCCTGAAGTTATGTATCTTTAAGAGTTTTACTGGAAAGAAACATTTGACAAGGTTTGCAAAAACAAAAAGTAAAGTTTTACTCAATTTGACAGTATTATACATACAATCCTGAGATAATGCGAAAAAAGCAATAAAAATGTATTACACCACAATTCCTAATCCAAATGTGCAAAATGTCTAAATATATCTGTGATATTGAATGAATGTGAGTTTTCCTAGAAACGATTGTTTTTCTATGGTTTGCAACTACAAAAATTAGGTTTTACTCAATATGACTGTGTACTGTAACACTCAATATGACAGTTATTTGAACATAACTTCTAAACCACACATGAAAAATTGCTAATAATGCCTGAAATAATGCATCTTCGAGAGTTTTGTTCGAAACATATGCTTTTTAAAATCTTGCAAATGCAAAAAGTAGTTTTTTATTCAATAAGACAGTAATGTTCCTTCAATCCTGAGATAATGCAAAAAAAGCAATAAAAATGTATTCAAACATAACTTCTAAACAACACATGGAAAATGGCTTATAATGTCTGGAGATATTCATCTTTGTCAGTTTTACTAGAAAAATGATCATTTGTAAGGTTTGCAAAGACATAAAGTTGTTTTGTAATTCAAAACAGATGTATATTTGTCATACTAAATATGAAAGGTTTATAGATATAACTCCAAAACCAAACATAATATCTGTCCAAAAAAGCCTGTAATATTGAATTTATGTGAGTTTTACAAGAATCAAGTTTTTTGGAAAGGTTCACAAATACAGAAATGAGGTTTTATTCACTATGACAGTATACTGTCACATTCAATTGAAAGTTCTTCAAACATAATTCCAAAAATACACATGCAAAATGTCTAATAACGCCTGAAGTTATGTATCTTTAAGGGTTTTACTGGAACGAAACATTTGACAAGGTTTGCAAAAACAAAAAGTAAAGTTTTACTCAATTTGACAGTATTATACTTACAATCCTGAGATAATGCGAAAAAAGTAATAAAAATGTATTCCAACATAATTCCTAATCCAAACGTGCAAAATGTCTAAATATATCTGTGATATTGAATCAATGTGAGTTTTACTAGAAACAATTGTTTTTCTATGGTTTGCAACTACAAAAATTAGGTTTTACTCAATATGACTGTATACTGTAACACTCAATATGACAGTTATTTGAACATAACTTCTAAACCACACATGAAAAATTGCTAATAATGCCTGAAATAATGCATCTTCGAGAGTTTTGTTCGAAACATATGCTTTTTAAAATCTTGCAAATGCAAAAAGTAGTTTTTTATTCAATAAGACAGTAATGTTCCTACAATCCTGAGATAATGCGAAAAAACAATAAAATGTATTCAAACATAACTTCTAAACAACACATGGAAAATGGCTTATAATGTCTGGAGATATTCATCTTTGTCAGTTGTACTAGAAAAATGACCATTTGTAAGGTTTGCAAAGACATAAAGTTGTTTTGTAATTCAAAACAGATGTATATTTGTCATACTAAATATGAAAGGTTTATAGATATAACTCCAAAACCAAACATAATATCTGTCCAAAATAGCCTGTAATATTGAATTTATGTGAGTTTTACAAGAATCAAATTTTTTGGAAAGGTTCACAAATACAGAAATTAGGTTTTATTCACTAAGACAGTATACTGTCACACTCAATAAGAAAGTTCTTCAAACATAATTCCAAAAATACACATGCAAAATGTCTAATAACGCCTGAAGTTATGTATCTTTAAGAGTTTTATTGGAAAGAAACATTTGACAAGGTTTGCAAAAACAAAAAGTAAAGTTTTACTCAATTTGACAGTATTATACATACAATCCTGAGATAATGCGAAAAAAGCAATAAAAATGTATTACACCACAATTCCTAATCTAAACGTGCAAAATGTCTAAATATATCTGTGATATTGAATCAATGTGAGTTTTACTAGAAACGATTGTTTTTCTATGGTTTGCAACTACAAAAATTAGGTTTTACTCAATATGACTGTATACTGTAACACTCAATATGACAGTTATTTGAACATAACTTGTAAACCACACATGAAAAAGTGCTAATAATGCCTGAAATAATGCATCTTCGAGAGTTTTGTTCGAAACATATGCTTTTTAAAATCTTGCAAATGCAAAAAGTAGTTTTTTATTCAATAAGACAGTAATGTTCCTACAATCCTGAGATAATGCGAAAAAAGCAATAAAAATGTATTCAAACATAACTTCTAAACAACACATGGAAAATGGCTTATAATGTCTGGAGATATTCATCTTTGTCAGTTGTACTAGAAAAATGATCATTTGTAAGGTTTGCAAAGACATAAAGTTGTTTTGTAATTCAAAACAGATGTATATTTATCATACTAAATATGAAAGGTTTATAGATATAACTCCAAAACCAAACATAATATCTGTCCAAAAAAGCTTGTAATATTGAATTTATGTGAATTTTACAAGAATCAAGTTTTTGGAAAGGTTCACTAATACAGAAATTAGGTTTTATTCACTATGACAGTATAATGTCACACTCAATAAGAAAGTTCTTGAAACATAATTCCAAAAATACACATGCAAAATGTCTAATAACGCCTGAAGTTATGTATCTTTAAGAGTTTTATTGGAAAGAAACATTTGACAAGGTTTGCAAAAACAAAAAGTAAAGTTTTACTCAATTTGACAGTATTATACATACAATCCTGAGATAATGCGAAAAAAGCAATAAAAATGTATTACACCACAATTCCTAATCCAAACGTGCAAAATGTCTAAATATATCTGTGATATTGAATGAATGTGAGTTTTCCTATAAACGATTGTTTTTCTATGGTTTGCAACTACAAAAATTAGGTTTTACTCAATATGACTGTATACTGTAACACTCAATATGACAGTTATTTGAACATAACTTCTAAACCACACATGAAAAATTGCTAATAATGCCTGAAATAATGCATCTTCGAGAGTTTTGTTCGAAACATATGCTTTTTAAATTCTTGCAAATGCAAAAAGTAGTTTTTTATTCAATAAGACAGTAATGTTCCTTCAATCCTGAGATAATGCGAAAAAAGCAATAAAAATGTATTCAAACATAACTTCTAAACAACACATGGAAAATGGCTTATAATGTCTGGAGATATTCATCTTTGTCAGTTGTACTAGAAAAATGATCATTTGTAAGGTTTGCAAAGACATAAAGTTGTTTTGTAATTCAAAACAGATGTATATTTGTCATACTAAATATGAAAGGTTTATAGATATAACTCCAAAACCAAACATAATATCTGTCCAAAAAAGCCTGTAATATTGAATTTATGTGAGTTTTACAAGAATCAAGTTTTTTGGAAAGGTTCACAAATACAGAAATTAGGTTTTATTCACTATGACAGTATACTGTCACACTCAATAAGAAAGTTCTTGAAACATAATTCCAAAAATACACATGCAAAATGTCTAATAACGCCTGAAGTTATGTATCTTTAAGGGTTTTACTGGAAAGAAACATTTGACAAGGTTTGCAAAAACAAAAAGTAAATTTTTACTCAATTTGACAGTATTATACATACAATCCTGAGATAATGCGAAAAAAGCAATAAAAATGTATTACACCACAATTCCTAATCCAACCGTGCAAAATGTCTAAATATATCTGTGATATTGAATCAATGTGAGTTTTTCTAGAAACGATTGTTTTTCTATGGTTTGCAACTACAAAAATTAGGTTTTACTCAATATGACTCTATACTGTAACACTCAATATGACAGTTTTTTTAACATAACTTCTAAACCACACATGAAAAATTGCTAATAATGCCTGAAATAATGCATCTTCGAGAGTTTTGTTTGAAACATATGCTTTTTAAAATCTTGCAAATGCAAAAAGTAGTTTTTTATTCAGTAAGACAGTAATGTTCCTACAATCCTGAGATAATGCGAAAAAAGCAATAAAAATGTATTCAAACATAACTTCTAAACAACACATGCAAAATGGTTTATAATGTCTGGAGATATTCATCTTTGTCAGTTATACTAGAAAAATTATCATTTGTAAGGTTTGCAAAGACATAAAGTTGTTTTGTAATTCAAAACAGATGTATATTTGTCATACTAAATATGAAAGGTTTATAGATATAACTCCAAAACCAAACATAATATCTGTCCAAAAAAGCCTGTAATATTGACTTTATGTGAGTTTTACAAGAATCAAGTTTTTTGGAAAGGTTCACAAATACAGAAATTAGGTTTTATTCACTATGACAGTATACTGTCACACTCAATAAGAAAGTTCTTGAAACATAATTCCAAAAATACACATGCAAAATGTCTAATAACGCCTGAAGTTATGTATCTTTAAGAGTTTTACTGGAAAGAAACATTTGACAAGGTTTGCAAAAACAAAAAAGTAATGTTTTACTCAATTTGACAGTATTATACTTACAATCCTGAGATAATGCGAAAAAAGCAATCAAAATGTATTCCAACATAATTCCTAATCCAAACGTGCAAAATGTCTAAAAATGCCTGTGATATTGAATCAATGTGAGTTTTACTAGAAACGATTGTTTTTCTATGGTTTGCAACTACAAAATTAGGTTTTACTCAATATGACTGTATACTGTAACACTCAATATGACAGTTATTTGAACATAACTTCTAAACCACACATGAAAAATTGCTAATAATGCCTGAAATAATGCATCTTCGAGAGTTTTGTTCGAAACATATGCTTTTTAAAATCTTGCAAACGCAAAAAGTAGTTTTTTATTCAATAAGACAGTAATGTTCCTACAATCCTGAGATAATGCGAAAAAAGCAATAAAGTGTGACAGTATACTGTCATAGTGAATAAAACCTAATATTTTTTATTTGTGAACCCTTCCAAAAAACTTGATTCTTGTAAAACTCACATAAATTCAATATTACAGGCTTTTTTGGACGGATATTATGTTTGGTTTTGGAGTTATATCTATAAACCTTTCATATTTAGTATGACAAATACACATTTGTTTTGAATTACAAAACAACTTTATGTCTTTGCAAACCTTACAAATGATCATTTTTCTAGTACAACTGACAAAGAATAATATCTCCAGACATTATAATCCATTTTGCATGTATTGTTTAGAAGTTATGTTTGAATACATTTTTATTGCTTTTTTCGCATTATCTCAGGATTGTAGGAACATTACTGTCTTTTTGAATAAAAAAACAACTTTTTGCATTTGCAAGATTTTAAAAAGCATATGAAGATGCATTATTTCAGGCATTATTAGCCATTTTTCATGTGTGGTTTAGGAGTTATGTTTAAATAACTGAAATATTGAGTGTTACAGTATAGAGTCATATTGAATAAAACATATTTTTTTATTTGCAAACCATATAAAAATAACTGTTCCTAGTAAAACTCCCATGGATTCAATTTCACATTCTTTTTTAGACATTTTGCACGTTTGGATTAGGAATTATGTTGTAATACATTTTCATTGCTTTTTTGCATTATCCCAGCATTGTAAGTATAATACTGTCAAATTGAGTAAAACATTACTTTTTGTTTTTGCAAACCTTGTCAAATGTTTTTTTCCAGTAGAACTCTTAAAGATACATATCTTCAGGCGTTATTAGACATTTTGCATGTGTATTTTTGGAATTATGTTTCAAGAACTTTCTTATTGAGTGTGACATTATACTGTCATAGTGAATAAAACCTAATTTCTGTATTTGTGAACCTTTCCAAAATACTCGATTCTTGTAAAACTAACATAAAATCAATATTACAGGCTTTTTTTTTGACGGATATTATGTTTGGTTTCGGAGTTAGGTCTATAAACCTTTCATATTTAGTATGACAAATATACATCTGTTTTGAATTACAAAACAAATGTATGTCTTTGCAAAGCTTACAAATGATCCTTTTTCTAGTACAACTGACAAAGATGAATATCTCCAGACATTATAAGCCATTTTGCATGTGTCGTTTAGAAGTTATGTTTGAATACATTTGTTTTGCTTTTTCGCATTATCTCAGGATATTAGGAACATTACTATCTTATTGAATAAAAAAATACTTTTTAGAATTGCAAGATTTTAAAAAGTACATGTTTCGAACAAAACTCACGAAGCTGCATTATTTCAGGCATTATTAGCCATTTGTCATGTGTGGTTTAGCTGTTATGTTTAAATAACTGTCATATTGAGTGTTACTGTATACAGTCATATTGAGTAAAACCTATTTTTTGTAGTTGAAAACCATAGAAAAACAATCATTTCTAGTAAAACTCACATTAATTCAATGTCAAAGGCATTTTTAGACATTTTACAGGTTTGGATTAGGAATTATGTTGGAATACATTTTTATTGCTTTTTTCGCATTATCTCAGGATTCTAAGATCATTATTGTCATACTGAGTAAAAAACAACTTTGTCCATTTTCAAAATTTTAAAAAGGACATTTTTCAAGTAAAACTCTCAGAGATGCATTATTTCAGGCATTATTGGCCATTTTTCATGTGTGGTTTAGAAGTTATGTTTAAATAACTGTAATATTGAGTGTTACAGTGTACAGTCATATTAAATAAAACGTAATTTTTGATTTGCAAACCATATAAAAATAACTGTTCCTATTAAAACTCACATGGATTCAATTTCACATTCTTTTTTAGAAATTTTGCACGTTTGGATTAGGAATTATGTTGTAATAAATTTTTACTGCTTTTTTCGCATTATCTCAGCATTGTAAGTATAATACTGTCAAATTGAGTAAAACATTACTTTTTGTTTTTGCAAACCTTGTCAAATGTTTTTTTCCAGTAGAACTCTTAAAGATACATATCTTCAGGCGTTATTAGACATTTTGCATGTGTATTTTTGGAATTATGTTTCAAGAACTTTCTTATTGAGTGTGACAGTATACTGTCATAGTGAATAAAACCTAATTTCTGTATTTGTGAACCTTTCCAAAATACTCGATTCTTGTAAAACTAACATAAAATCAATATTACAGGCTTTTTTTTTGACGGATATTATGTTTGGTTTCGGAGTTAGGTCTATAAACCTTTCATATTTAGTATGACAAATATACATCTGTTTTGAATTACAAAACAAATGTATGTCTTTGCAAACCTTACAAATGATCCTTTTTCTAGTACAACTGACAAAGATGAATATCTCCAGACATTATAAGCCATTTTGCATGTGTCGTTTAGAAGTTATGTTTGAATACATTTGTTTTGCTTTTTCGCATTATCTCAGGATATTAGGAACATTACTATCTTATTGAATAAAAAAATACTTTTTAGAATTGCAAGATTTTAAAAAGTACATGTTTCGAACAAAACTCACGAAGCTGCATTATTTCAGGCATTATTAGCCATTTGTCATGTGTGGTTTAGCTGTTATGTTTAAATAACTGTCATATTGAGTGTTACTGTATACAGTCATATTGAGTAAAACCTATTTTTTGTAGTTGAAAACCATAGAAAAACAATCATTTCTAGTAAAACTCACATTAATTCAATGTCAAAGGCATTTTTAGACATTTTACAGGTTTGGATTAGGAATTATGTTGGAATACATTTTTATTGCTTTTTCGCATTATCTCAGGATTCTAAGATCATTATTGTCATACTGAGTAAAAAACAACTTTGTCCATTTTCAAAATTTAAAAAGGACATTTTTCAAGTAAAACTCTCAGAGATGCATTATTTCAGGCATTATTGGCCATTTTTCATGTGTGGTTTAGAAGTTATGTTTAAATAACTGTAATATTGAGTGTTACAGTATACAGTCATATTAAATAAAACGTAATTTTTGATTTGCAAACCATATAAAAATAACTGTTCCTATTAAAACTCACATGGATTCAATTTCACATTCTTTTTTAGAAATTTTGCACGTTTGGATTAGGAATTATGTTGTAATAAATTTTTACTGCTTTTTTCGCATTATCTCAGGATTGTAAGTATAATACTGTTAAATTGAGTAAAACATTACTTTTTGTTTTTGCAAACCTTGTCAAGTGTTTCTTTCCAGTAAAACTCTTAATCATACATATCTTCAGGCGTTATTAGACATTTTGCACGTGTATTTTTGGAATTATGTTTCAAATACTTTCTTATTGAGTGTGACAGTATACTGTCATAGTGAAAAAAAAACTAATTTTTGTATTTGTGACCCTTTCCAAAATACTTGATTCTTGTAAAACTCACATAAATTCAATATTACAGGCTTTATTTGACAGATATTATGTTTGGTTTTGGAGTTATGTCTATAAACCTTTCATATTTAGTATGACAATATACATCTGTTTTGAATTACAAAACAACTGTATGTCTTTGCAAACCTTACATATTATCATTTTTCTAGTACAACTGACAAAGATGAATATCTCCAGACAGTATAAGCCATTTTGCATGTGACGTTTAGAATTTATGTTTGAATACATTTTTATTGCTGCTTCGCATTATCTCAGGATTGTAGGAACATTACTGTCTTATTGAATAAAAAACTACTTTTTGCATTTGCAAGATTTTAAAAAGCATATGTTTCGAACAAAACTCCCGAAGATGCATTATTTCAGGCATTATTAGCCATTTTTCATGTGTGGTTTAGAAGTTATGTTTAAATAACTGTCATATTTAGTGTTAAAGTATACAGTCATATTGAGTAGAACCTAATTTTTGTAGTTGCAAACCATAGAAAAACATTCGGTTCTAGTAAAACTCACATTGATTCAATATCACAGGCATTTTTAGACATTTTGCACATTTGGATTAGGAATTATGTTGGAATTCATTTTTATTGCTTTTTTCGCATTATCTCAGGATTCTAAGATCATTATTGTCATACTGAGTAAAAAACTACTTTGTCCATTTTCAAAATTTAAAAAAGCACATGTTTCAAGTAGAACTCTCAGAGATGCATTATTTCAGGCATTATTGGCCATTTTTCATGTGTGGTTTAGAAGTTATGTTTAAATAACTGTAATATTGAGTGGTACAGTATACAGTCATATTGAATAAAACATAATTTTTGATTTGCAAACCATATAAAAATAACTGTACCTAGTAAAACTCCTATGGGTTCAATTTCACATTCTTTTTTAGACACTTTGCACGTTTGGATTAGGAGTTATGTTGTAATACATTTTTATTGCTTTTTTCGCATTATCTCAGGATTGTAAGTATAATACTGTCAAATTGAGTAAAACATTACTTTTTGTTTTTGCAAACCTTGTCAAATGTTTCTTTCCAGTAAAACTCTTAAAGATATATAACTTTAGGCGTTATTAGACATTTTGCATGTGTATTTTTGGAATTATGTTTCAAAAGCTTTCTTAT
>NW_026907006.1:0-5000 GCF_033978795.1 Nerophis ophidion
GTCAGCAACAAAAAGCTGGATTTTTTCTAAGTGTAAAAGTTGGGATTTTTTCTAAGTGTCAACTTTTGGTGTACCAACCCTTCCAAAATAAAGTCGGGATTTTTTCTAAGTGTCAACTTTTGGTGTACCAACCTTTCCAAAATAAAGTGGGGATTTTTTCTAAGTGTCCACTTTTGGTGTACCAACCTTTCCAAAATAAAGTGGGGATTTTTTCTAAGTGTCCACTTTTGGTGTACCAACCTTTCCAAAATAAAGTGGGGATTTTTTCTAAGTGTCAACTTATAAAGTGGGGATTTTTTCTAAGTGTCAACTTATAAAGTGGGGATTTTTTCCAAGTGTCAACTTATAAAGTGGGGATTTTTTCCAAGTGTCAACTTATATAGTCGGGATTTTTTTTCAAAGTGTCAACTTGTAAAGTGGGGATTTTTTCCAAGTGTCTACTTTTGGTTCACCATGCCTTCCAGAGTCAAAGAAGCCCCCGAGTGAGACCCAAAGAACCGGACCGAGTGATGTCATTTGGGGTCCTATTTTCAGTCATTTTGTGGGATTTCGGTGACGCCGAGGAGGGAAGCAGGTGTCAAGGGACAGGGGGGTGCCTGTCCCTTTAAGAAGGCCGGCTTGCCGTGGATCTACACCCGGGTAGGGAATTCAAAACAGGTCCCTCTATTTGCTGGAAGTCAGCACGAAAAAAAGCTGGAAATATGACAGAGTGCCCCAAAAAAAAAAAGAAGCTGCAATGATGGCAGAGTGTCCATGTTGCTGTCCCTTTAGGAAGGCCGGCTCGCCGTGGATCTCCACCCGGGTGGGGAATTCCAAATAGGTCCCTCCATTTGCTGGAAGTGCCCCCCCCAAAAGCTGTCCATTTCCCCAAGTTTTTAAGGGAAACAAAAACCAGGGTTGGGGTTGGATGCATCACACTGTAAGTCTCGGCTGCAGCCAGAAGCAAGTATTAAAAAGGTAGACATCAACCATCATTTAAAAAGGGGAAAACAAATCCATTCATCAATAAATCATATCCAAATTAAAAAAAAGAGGCAGCTCAAAAGAGAGGGTGTGTGTCCAGCAGAAAATAGGCATGATAAACAAAGAGGGCTGGGGTTTGGAGGAGGGCAAAATGTCCCGCAGCCGGCCGCCCGAGTTCCGGGATGCCCAGCACGTCCATAACGCACCCCGCAAAGTCAAACTGGAAGTGGAGGGGAAAAAAGCTGGGAAAGAAGTTGAATGTCCTCAAAGTGTTCCAAAATCAGTCCCACGAGTCCCGCAGCTGGCCACCCGAGTCCAGGGAAGCCCGGCACCTCCGTAACAAGGCCCGCAAAGTCACACTGCAAGTGGGGGAGAAAAGCTGGCATAGTAGCCAAAAGTCCTCAAAGTGTTCAAAAATCAGTCCCCCACCAGCCCCGCAGCTGGCCACCCGAGTCCAGGGACGCCCGGCACAGCCGTAACGCACCCCGCAAAGTCAAACTGCAAGTGGGGGAGAAAAGCTGGGGGAAAATCCAAAAGTCCTCAAAGTTTTCAAAATCCGCACCCGGGACTGAGTCCAGCAAGTCCCCCCGGTCCCAAAAATGCCATTTTTTTCAAAAAATACCCAAAAAATGCGGGGGCCGGATTTCGGAACCGGCGTACCGCTTTCGGCCCGCGTGCCCTAGATTGGAGACCGATGTCAAAAATGGACGCCGGTCGGGTATTTTTTTCCTTGGGGTCTATAGAGAGTAAATCCGGAGGAAAATTGGCCTTACGAGCAAAGGGAGGGATTTTAGGGGGCATAACGTCCAGCCGCGTGCCTCCCGGGTCCCGGGGAAGAGAAAGTCCAGAAAACTCATAAAATCATGCCCAGCATGGAGATCCACAAGTCCCGCCGCAGGCCCGAGGCTTCCCGGGTCCCGGGAATGACCAAAAGACACCCAGGAGTGGACCATCGAAAGTGGGAGGGAAATGGAGGGAAAGTCGGGAAAAAGGTCCAAAATGGGTTGAAAATCATATGATCCCACCCAGGGTAGAGTTCCACAAGTCCCGCAGCGAGCTGCACGAGCCGCAGGAACACCGGGAATGACCAAAAGGCACCCAGAAGTGAACCAGCGAAAGTGGGGGAAAAATGGAGGAAAAGGAGGAAAAAGTACCAAATTGTTTAAAAATCCTACCCAGGATGGAGTTCCACAAGTCCCGCAGCGAGCTGCACGAGCCGCAGGAACACCGGGAATGACCAAAAGGCACCCAGAAGTGAACCAGCGAAAGTGGGGGAAAAATGGAGGAAAAGGAGGAAAAAGTACCAAATTGTTTAAAAATCCTACCCAGGATGGAGTTCCACAAGTCCCGCAGCGAGCTGCACGAGCCGCAGGAACACCGGGAATGACCAAAAGGCACCCAGAAGTGAACCAGCGAAAGTGGGGGAAAAATGGAGGAAAAGGAGGAAAAAGTGCCAAATTGTTTAAAAATCCTACCCAGGATGGAGTTCCAGAAGCCCTGCAGCGAGCTGCACGAGCCGCAGGAACACCGGGAATGACCAAAAGGCACCCAGAAGTGAACCAGCGAAAGTGGGGGAAAAATGGAGGAAAAGGAGGAAAAAGTACCAAATTGTTTAAAAATCCTACCCAGGATGGAGTTCCACGAGTCCCGCAGCGAGCTGCACGAGCCGCAGGAACACCGGGAATGACCAAAAGGCACCCAGAAGTGAACCATCAAAAGTGGGGGACAATTTGAGAAAAAGTTGGAAAAAGGTCCGAAATTGATTAAAAATCCTACCCAGGATGGAGTTCCAGAAGTCCCGCAGCGAGCTGCACGAGCCGCAGGAACACCGGGAATGACCAAAAGGCACCCAGAAGTGAACCATCAAAAGTGGGGGACAATTTGAGAAAAAGTTGGAAAAAGGTCCGAAATTGATTAAAAATCCTACCCGGGATGGAGTTCCAGAAGCCCCGCAGCGAGCTGCGCGAGCCGCAGGAACACCGGGAATGACCAAAAGGCACCCAGAAGTGAACCATCAAAAGTGGGGGACAATTTGAGAAAAAGTTGGAAAAAAGGTCCGAAATTGATTAAAAATCCTACCCAGGATGGAGTTCCAGAAGCCCCGCAGCGAGCTGCACGAGCCGCAGGAACACCGGGAATGACCAAAAGGCACCCAGAAGTGAACCATCAAAAGTGGGGGACAATTTGAGAAAAAGTTGGAAAAAGGTCCGAAATTGATTAAAAATCCTACCCAGGATGGAGTTCCAGAAGCCCCGCAGCGAGCTGCGCGAGCCGCAGGAACACCGGGAATGACCAAAAGGCACCCAGAAGTGAACCATCAAAAGTGGGGGACAATTTGAGAAAAAGTTGGAAAAAGGTCCGAAATTGATTAAAAATCCTACCCAGGATGGAGTTCCTCAAGTCCCGCAGCGAGCTGCACGAGCCGCAGGAACACCGGGAATGACCAAAAGGCACCCAGAAGTGAACCATCAAAAGTGGGGGACAATTTGAGAAAAAGTTGGAAAAAGGTCCGAAATTGATTAAAAATCCTACCCAGGATGGAGTTCCAGAAGCCCCGCAGCGAGCTGCGCGAGCCGCAGGAACACCGGGAATGACCAAAAGGCACCCAGAAGTGAACCATCAAAAGTGGGGGACAATTTGAGAAAAAGTTGGAAAAAGGTCCGAAATTGATTAAAAATCCTACCCAGGATGGAGTTCCAGAAGCCCCGCAGCGAGCTGCGCGAGCCGCAGGAACACCGGGAATGACCAAAAGGCACCCAGAAGTGAACCATCAAAAGTGGGGGACAATTTGAGAAAAAGTTGGAAAAAGGTCCGAAATTGATTAAAAATCCTACCCAGGATGGAGTTCCACAAGTCCCGCAGCGAGCTGCACGAGCCGCAGGAACACCGGGAATGACCAAAAGGCACCCAGAAGTGAACCATCAAAAGTGGGGGACAATTTGAGAAAAAGTTGGAAAAAGGTCCGAAATTGATTAAAAATCCTACCCAGGATGGAGTTCCAGAAGCCCCGCAGCGAGCTGCGCGAGCCGCAGGAACACCGGGAATGACCAAAAGGCACCCAGAAGTGAACCATCAAAAGTGGGGGACAATTTGAGAAAAAGTTGGAAAAAGGGCCGAAATTGTTTAAAAATCCTACCCAGGATGGAGTTCCAGAAGCCCCGCAGTGAGCTGCCCGAGCCGCAGGAACACCGGGAATGACCAAAAGATACCCAGGAGTGAACCAGCCAAAGTGGGGGACAATTTGAGAAAAAGTTGGAAAAAGGTCCGAAATTGTTTAAAAATCCTACCCAGGATGGAGTTCCAGAAGTCCCGCAGCGAGCTGCGCGAGCTCCGGGACCCCCGGGAATGACCAAAAGATACCCAGGAGTGAACCAGCGAAAGTGGGGGACAATTTGAGAAAAAGTTGGAAAAAGGTCCGAAATTGTTTAAAAATCCTACCCAGGATGGAGTTCCAGAAGTCCCGCAGCGAGCTGCGCGAGCTCCGGGGCCCCCGGGAATGACCAAAAGATACCCAGGAGTGAACCAGCCCAAGTGGGGGACAAATGGAAGAAAAGCCGGGCCAAGTCCAAAAAAGTTGGATTTTTTGCCAAAGTGTCAACATGCGTGATTTTGTCAGAGTGTCCACTTTTGGGATTTTTTCAAAGTCCAACAACGAGAGAGGCCTGGCCTCCAGCCTGTCTAGCCTCTTCCATGAGACACTTAGAAAAAATCCCGTGCAAAAAAAGTGGATTTTTTCTAAGTCCAACAACGAGAGAGGCCTAACTTCCAGCCTCCTTAGCCTCTTTCTTCCGTGGAGCAAAAGTTGGATTTTTTGCCTAAGTGTCAACATGCGTGATTTTGTCAGAGTGTCCACTTTTGGGATTTTTTCTAAGTCCAACAACGAGAGAGGCCTGGCCTCCAGCCTGTTTAGCCTCTTCCATGTGACACTTAGAAAAAATCCCAGCCAAAAAAAGTGGATTTTTTCTAAGTCCAACAACGAGAGAGGCCTAACTTCCAGCCTCCTTAGCCTCTTTCTTCCGTGGAGCAAAAGTTGGATT
>NW_026907006.1:10000-17500 GCF_033978795.1 Nerophis ophidion
CCCTAACCCTAGGTGTCCAGGCGGGGGTCCCTTCCAGGAGGCCCCCCGGCCTTGGATCACCAGCCGGGTCGATAAGTCAAAAGTAGTCCCTCTATTTGATGGAAGTCAGAGGAAAAAAGCTGGAAATATGACAAGGTGTTCCGGAGGGAGTCCCTTCAAGAACGCCCCGCTAACCCTAACCCTAATCCCAACCCTAACCCTAACCCTAACCCTAAGTGTCCAGGCGGGTGTCCATTCCAGAAGGCCCACCCGCCTTGGATCACATTCCGGTTAAGAAACATGAAAAAAGTCCCTCTATTGAATGGAAGTCAGCACAAAAAAGCTGAAAATATGACAAAGTGTCAAGGAGGGTGTCGCTTCCAGAAGGCCCGCCCGCCTTGGATCGACACCCGGCTAAGAAACATGAAAAAAGTCCCTCTATTTGATGGAAGTCAGAGGGAAAAAAAGCTGGAATTTTTCTAAGTGTCAAGGAGGGTGTCGCTTCCAGAAGGCCCGCCCGCCTTGGATCACCACCCGGTTAAGAAACATGGAAAAAGTCCCTCTATTTGATGGAAGTCAGCAACAAAAAGCTGGATTTTTTCTAAGTGTCAAGGAGGGTGTCGCTTCCAGAAGGCCCACCCGCCTTGGATCGACACCCGGTTAAGAAACATGGAAAAAGTCCCTCTATTTGATGGAAGTCAGCAACAAAAAGCTGGATTTTTTCTAAGTGTAAAAGTTGGGATTTTTTCTAAGTGTCAACTTTTGGTGTACCAACCCTTCCAAAATAAAGTCGGGATTTTTTCTAAGTGTCAACTTTTGGTGTACCAACCTTTCCAAAATAAAGTGGGGATTTTTTCTAAGTGTCCACTTTTGGTGTACCAACCTTTCCAAAATAAAGTGGGGATTTTTTCTAAGTGTCCACTTTTGGTGTACCAACCTTTCCAAAATAAAGTGGGGATTTTTTCTAAGTGTCAACTTATAAAGTGGGGATTTTTTCCAAGTGTCAACTTATAAAGTGGGGATTTTTTCCAAGTGTCAACTTATAAAGTGGGGATTTTTTCCAAGTGTCAACTTATATAGTCGGGATTTTTTTTCAAAGTGTCAACTTGTAAAGTGGGGATTTTTTCCAAGTGTCTACTTTTGGTTCACCATGCCTTCCAGAGTCAAAGAAGCCCCCGAGTGAGACCCAAAGAACCGGACCGAGTGATGTCATTTGGGGTCCTATTTTCAGTCATTTTGTGGGATTTCGGTGACGCCGAGGAGGGAAGCAGGTGTCAAGGGACAGGGGGGTGCCTGTCCCTTTAAGAAGGCCGGCTTGCCGTGGATCTACACCCGGGTAGGGAATTCAAAACAGGTCCCTCTATTTGCTGGAAGTCAGCACGAAAAAAAGCTGGAAATATGACAGAGTGCCCCAAAAAAAAAAAGAAGCTGCAATGATGGCAGAGTGTCCATGTTGCTGTCCCTTTAGGAAGGCCGGCTCGCCGTGGATCTCCACCCGGGTGGGGAATTCCAAATAGGTCCCTCCATTTGCTGGAAGTGCCCCCCCCAAAAGCTGTCCATTTCCCCAAGTTTTTAAGGGAAACAAAAACCAGGGTTGGGGTTGGATGCATCACACTGTAAGTCTCGGCTGCAGCCAGAAGCAAGTATTAAAAAGGTAGACATCAACCATCATTTAAAAAGGGGAAAACAAATCCATTCATCAATAAATCATATCCAAATTAAAAAAAAGAGGCAGCTCAAAAGAGAGGGTGTGTGTCCAGCAGAAAATAGGCATGATAAACAAAGAGGGCTGGGGTTTGGAGGAGGGCAAAATGTCCCGCAGCCGGCCGCCCGAGTTCCGGGATGCCCAGCACGTCCATAACGCACCCCGCAAAGTCAAACTGGAAGTGGAGGGGAAAAAAGCTGGGAAAGAAGTTGAATGTCCTCAAAGTGTTCCAAAATCAGTCCCACGAGTCCCGCAGCTGGCCACCCGAGTCCAGGGAAGCCCGGCACCTCCGTAACAAGGCCCGCAAAGTCACACTGCAAGTGGGGGAGAAAAGCTGGCATAGTAGCCAAAAGTCCTCAAAGTGTTCAAAAATCAGTCCCCCACCAGCCCCGCAGCTGGCCACCCGAGTCCAGGGACGCCCGGCACAGCCGTAACGCACCCCGCAAAGTCAAACTGCAAGTGGGGGAGAAAAGCTGGGGGAAAATCCAAAAGTCCTCAAAGTTTTCAAAATCCGCACCCGGGACTGAGTCCAGCAAGTCCCCCCGGTCCCAAAAATGCCATTTTTTTCAAAAAATACCCAAAAAATGCGGGGGCCGGATTTCGGAACCGGCGTACCGCTTTCGGCCCGCGTGCCCTAGATTGGAGACCGATGTCAAAAATGGACGCCGGTCGGGTATTTTTTTCCTTGGGGTCTATAGAGAGTAAATCCGGAGGAAAATTGGCCTTACGAGCAAAGGGAGGGATTTTAGGGGGCATAACGTCCAGCCGCGTGCCTCCCGGGTCCCGGGGAAGAGAAAGTCCAGAAAACTCATAAAATCATGCCCAGCATGGAGATCCACAAGTCCCGCCGCAGGCCCGAGGCTTCCCGGGTCCCGGGAATGACCAAAAGACACCCAGGAGTGGACCATCGAAAGTGGGAGGGAAATGGAGGGAAAGTCGGGAAAAAGGTCCAAAATGGGTTGAAAATCATATGATCCCACCCAGGGTAGAGTTCCACAAGTCCCGCAGCGAGCTGCACGAGCCGCAGGAACACCGGGAATGGCCAAAAGGCACCCAGAAGTGAACCAGCGAAAGTGGGGGAAAAATGGAGGAAAAGGAGGAAAAAGTACCAAATTGTTTAAAAATCCTACCCAGGATGGAGTTCCACAAGTCCCGCAGCGAGCTGCACGAGCCGCAGGAACACCGGGAATGACCAAAAGGCACCCAGAAGTGAACCAGCGAAAGTGGGGGAAAAATGGAGGAAAAGGAGGAAAAAGTACCAAATTGTTTAAAAATCCTACCCAGGATGGAGTTCCACAAGTCCCGCAGCGAGCTGCACGAGCCGCAGGAACACCGGGAATGACCAAAAGGCACCCAGAAGTGAACCAGCGAAAGTGGGGGAAAAATGGAGGAAAAGGAGGAAAAAGTGCCAAATTGTTTAAAAATCCTACCCAGGATGGAGTTCCAGAAGCCCTGCAGCGAGCTGCACGAGCCGCAGGAACACCGGGAATGACCAAAAGGCACCCAGAAGTGAACCAGCGAAAGTGGGGGAAAAATGGAGGAAAAGGAGGAAAAAGTACCAAATTGTTTAAAAATCCTACCCAGGATGGAGTTCCACGAGTCCCGCAGCGAGCTGCACGAGCCGCAGGAACACCGGGAATGACCAAAAGGCACCCAGAAGTGAACCATCAAAAGTGGGGGACAATTTGAGAAAAAGTTGGAAAAAGGTCCGAAATTGATTAAAAATCCTACCCAGGATGGAGTTCCAGAAGCCCCGCAGCGAGCTGCACGAGCCGCAGGAACACCGGGAATGACCAAAAGGCACCCAGAAGTGAACCATCAAAAGTGGGGGACAATTTGAGAAAAAGTTGGAAAAAGGTCCGAAATTGATTAAAAATCCTACCCAGGATGGAGTTCCAGAAGCCCCGCAGCGAGCTGCACGAGCCGCAGGAACACCGGGAATGACCAAAAGGCACCCAGAAGTGAACCATCAAAAGTGGGGGACAATTTGAGAAAAAGTTGGAAAAAGGTCCGAAATTGATTAAAAATCCTACCCAGGATGGAGTTCCAGAAGCCCCGCAGCGAGCTGCGCGAGCCGCAGGAACACCGGGAATGACCAAAAGGCACCCAGAAGTGAACCATCAAAAGTGGGGGACAATTTGAGAAAAAGTTGGAAAAAGGTCCGAAATTGATTAAAAATCCTACCCAGGATGGAGTTCCACAAGTCCCGCAGCGAGCTGCACGAGCCGCAGGAACACCGGGAATGACCAAAAGGCACCCAGAAGTGAACCATCAAAAGTGGGGGACAATTTGAGAAAAAGTTGGAAAAAGGTCCGAAATTGATTAAAAATCCTACCCAGGATGGAGTTCCAGAAGCCCCGCAGCGAGCTGCGCGAGCCGCAGGAACACCGGGAATGACCAAAAGGCACCCAGAAGTGAACCATCAAAAGTGGGGGACAATTTGAGAAAAAGTTGGAAAAAGGTCCGAAATTGATTAAAAATCCTACCCAGGATGGAGTTCCACAAGTCCCGCAGCGAGCTGCACGAGCCGCAGGAACACCGGGAATGACCAAAAGGCACCCAGAAGTGAACCATCAAAAGTGGGGGACAATTTGAGAAAAAGTTGGAAAAAGGTCCGAAATTGATTAAAAATCCTACCCAGGATGGAGTTCCAGAAGCCCCGCAGCGAGCTGCGCGAGCCGCAGGAACACCGGGAATGACCAAAAGGCACCCAGAAGTGAACCATCAAAAGTGGGGGACAATTTGAGAAAAAGTTGGAAAAAGGTCCGAAATTGATTAAAAATCCTACCCAGGATGGAGTTCCAGAAGCCCCGCAGCGAGCTGCGCGAGCCGCAGGAACACCGGGAATGACCAAAAGGCACCCAGAAGTGAACCATCAAAAGTGGGGGACAATTTGAGAAAAAGTTGGAAAAAGGTCCGAAATTGATTAAAAATCCTACCCAGGATGGAGTTCCACAAGTCCCGCAGCGAGCTGCACGAGCCGCAGGAACACCGGGAATGACCAAAAGGCACCCAGAAGTGAACCATCAAAAGTGGGGGACAATTTGAGAAAAAGTTGGAAAAAGGTCCGAAATTGATTAAAAATCCTACCCAGGATGGAGTTCCAGAAGCCCCGCAGCGAGCTGCGCGAGCCGCAGGAACACCGGGAATGACCAAAAGGCACCCAGAAGTGAACCATCAAAAGTGGGGGACAATTTGAGAAAAAGTTGGAAAAAGGTCCGAAATTGATTAAAAATCCTACCCAGGATGGAGTTCCACAAGTCCCGCAGCGAGCTGCACGAGCCGCAGGAACACCGGGAATGACCAAAAGGCACCCAGAAGTGAACCATCAAAAGTGGGGGACAATTTGAGAAAAAGTTGGAAAAAGGTCCGAAATTGATTAAAAATCCTACCCAGGATGGAGTTCCAGAAGCCCCGCAGCGAGCTGCACGAGCCGCAGGAACACCGGGAATGACCAAAAGGCACCCAGAAGTGAACCATCAAAAGTGGGGGACAATTTGAGAAAAAGTTGGAAAAAGGTCCGAAATTGATTAAAAATCCTACCCAGGATGGAGTTCCACAAGTCCCGCAGCGAGCTGCACGAGCCGCAGGAACACCGGGAATGACCAAAAGGCACCCAGAAGTGAACCATCAAAAGTGGGGGACAATTTGAGAAAAAGTTGGAAAAAGGGCCGAAATTGTTTAAAAATCCTACCCAGGATGGAGTTCCAGAAGCCCCGCAGTGAGCTGCCCGAGCCGCAGGAACACCGGGAATGACCAAAAGATACCCAGGAGTGAACCAGCCAAAGTGGGGGACAATTTGAGAAAAAGTTGGAAAAAGGTCCGAAATTGTTTAAAAATCCTACCCAGGATGGAGTTCCAGAAGTCCCGCAGCGAGCTGCGCGAGCTCCGGGACCCCCGGGAATGACCAAAAGATACCCAGGAGTGAACCAGCGAAAGTGGGGGACAATTTGAGAAAAAGTTGGAAAAAGGGCCGAAATTGTTTAAAAATCCTACCCAGGATGGAGTTCCAGAAGCCCCGCAGTGAGCTGCCCGAGCCGCAGGAACACCGGGAATGACCAAAAGATACCCAGGAGTGAACCAGCCAAAGTGGGGGACAATTTGAGAAAAAGTTGGAAAAAGGTCCGAAATTGTTTAAAAATCCTACCCAGGATGGAGTTCCAGAAGCCCCGCAGCGAGCTGCGCGAGCTCCGGGACCCCCGGGAATGACCAAAAGATACCCAGGAGTGAACCAGCGAAAGTGGGGGACAATTTGAGAAAAAGTTGGAAAAAGGTCCGAAATTGTTTAAAAATCCTACCCAGGATGGAGTTCCAGAAGTCCCGCAGCGAGCTGCGCGAGCTCCGGGGCCCCCGGGAATGACCAAAAGATACCCAGGAGTGAACCAGCCCAAGTGGGGGACAAATGGAAGAAAAGCCGGGCCAAGTCCAAAAAAGTTGGATTTTTTGCCAAAGTGTCAACATGCGTGATTTTGTCAGAGTGTCCACTTTTGGGATTTTTTCTAAGTCCAACAACGAGAGAGGCCTGGCCTCCAGCCTGTCTAGCCTCTTCCATGAGACACTTAGAAAAAATCCCGTGCAAAAAAAGTGGATTTTTTCTAAGTCCAACAACGAGAGAGGCCTAAGTTCCAGCCTCCTTAGCCTCTTTCTTCCGTGGAGCAAAAGTTGGATTTTTTGCCTAAGTGTCAACATGCGTGATTTTGTCAGAGTGTCCACTTTTGGGATTTTTTCTAAGTCCAACAACGAGAGAGGCCTGGCCTCCAGCCTGTTTAGCCTCTTCCATGTGACACTTAGAAAAAATCCCGTGCAAAAAAAGTGGATTTTTTCTAAGTCCAACAACGAGAGAGGCCTAACTTCCAGCCTCCTTAGCCTCTTTCGTTCACATACTTAGAAAAAAATCCCAGCGCCAAGCCCAATGCATTTCAATGGGATTTATTTTTCGAGCCGGATTTTTTCTAAGTCCAACAACGAGAGAGGCTTGAGTTCTAGCCTACTTTAAGCCTCTTTCGATTTTCCCTGTTTTTACCAGGTCTACCAAAACACCCCCATCACGTTAGTAGGTGCGCCAGGCTTAGACAGGCCGAATTGGCAGGAAATGTGTCCGAGTCAAAGTGAGCTATTTTGGGACTCAAAAGTTGGATTTTCCCCCTCTTTTCGATGGTTCTTTTTTCGAATGGTTCTTCCAGGCTCTGAGGACAGGGGCTCACGCGGACATGCGTGGCCGCCTAGGGGGCGCTATCTCGGACACATTTAGGGACATGGACACCCTGGAAGAACAAACATAAAAATTTTTTCGACCTGATTTCAGACCAGCCTCTTTCTTAAGGACTTCCAGGACTCGAGCGACAGGGGCTCGGTCCTGAGTGCGCGCCCGGCCAGGGGGCGCTATCCCGGACACATTTCGGGACATTTAAACCATGGATGGACAAACATAAAAATTTTTTCGACCTGATTTCAGACCAGCCTCTTTCTTAAGGACTTCCAGGACTCGAGCGACAGGGGCTCGGTCCTGAGTGCGCGCCCGGCCAGGGGGCGCTATCCCGGACACATTTCGGGACATTTAAACCATGGATGGACAAACATAAAAATTGAAAGACCTGATTCGACCCAGCCTCTCGGGGCTTTTCCCAGGGCCGGAGCGACAGGGGCTCGGCCCTACGGCGTGCCCGCCTAGGGGGCGCTATGACGGACACACCAGGGGACACGGACACCCTGGGTGGACAAACATAAAAAATTGAAAGACCTGATTCGACCCAGCCTCTCGGGGCTTTTCCCAGGGCCGGAGCGACAGGGGCTCGGCCCTACGGCGTGCCCGCCTA
>NW_026907006.1:27500-40000 GCF_033978795.1 Nerophis ophidion
AACAAAAAGCTGGAATTTTTCTAAGTGTCAAGGAGGGTGTCGCTTACAGAAGGCCCACCCGCCTTGGATCGACACCCGGTTAAGAAAAATGAAAAAAGTCCCTCTATTTAATGGAAGTCAGCAACAAAAAGCTGGATTTTTTCTAAGTGTCAAGGAGGGTGTCGCTTCCAGAAGGCCCACCCGCCTTGGATCGACACCCGGTTAAGAAAAATGAAAAAAGTCCCTCTATTTAATGGAAGTCAGCAACAAAAAGCTGGAATTTTTCTAAGTGTCAAGGAGGGTGTCGCTTCCAGAAGGCCCACCAGCCTTGGATCGACACCCGGTTAAGAAAAATGAAAAAAGTCCCTCTATGTGATGGTAGTCAGCAACAAAAAGCTGGAATTTTTCTAAGTGTCAAGGAGGGTGTCGCTTCCAGAAGGCCCACCCGCCTTGGATCGACACCCGGTTAAGAAAAATGAAAAAAGTCCCTCTATTTAATGGAAGTCAGCAACAAAAAGCTGGAATTTTTCTAAGTGTCAAGGAGGGTGTCGCTTCCAGAAGGCCCACCTGCCTTGGATCGACACCCGGTTAAGAAACATGGAAAAAGTCCCTCTATTTGATGGAAGTCAGCAACAAAAAGCTGGAATTTTTCCAAGTGTCAAGGAGGGTGTCACTTCCAGAAGGCCCACCTGCCTTGGATCGACACCCGGTTAAGAAAAATGAAAAAAGTCCCTCTAGTTAATGGAAGTCAGCAACAAAAAGCTGGAATTTTTCTAAGTGTCAAGGAGAGGGTCGCTTCCAGAAGGCCCACCAGCCTTGGATCGACACCCGGTTAAGAAAAATGAAAAAAGTCCCTCTATTTAATGGAAGTCAGCAACAAAAAGCTGGAATTTTTCTAAGTGTCAAGGAGGGTGTCGCTTCCAGAAGGCCCACCCGCCTTGGATCGACACCCGGTTAAGGAAAATGAAAAAAGTCCCTCTATTTAATGGAAGTCAGCAACAAAAAGCTGGAATTTTTCTAAGTGTCAAGGAGGGTGTCGCTTCCAGAAGGCCCACCCGCCTTGGATCGACACCCGGTTAAGAAAAATGAAAAAAGTCCCTCTATGTGATGGTAGTCAGCAACAAAAAGCTGGAATTTTTCTAAGTGTCAAGGAGGGTGTCGCTTCCAGAAGGCCCACCCGCCTTGGATCGACACCCGGTTAAGAAAAATGAAAAAAGTCCCTCTAGTTAATGGAAGTCAGCAACAAAAAGCTGGAATTTTTCTAAGTGTCAAGGAGAGGGTCGCTTCCAGAAGGCCCACCTGCCTTGGATCGACACCCGGTTAAGAAAAATGAAAAAAGTCCCTCTATTTAATGGAAGTCAGCAACAAAAAGCTGGAATTTTTCTAAGTGTCAAGGAGGGTGTCGCTTCCAGAAGGCCCACCCGCCTTGGATCACCACCCGGTTAAGAAAAATGAAAAAAGTCCCTCTATTTAATGGAAGTCAGCAACAAAAAGCTGCAAATATGACAGAGTATCTAGGAGGGTGTCGCTTCCAGAAGGCCCACCCGCCGTCAGCAACAAAAAGCTGGCTAACCCTAACCCTAACCCTAACCCTAATCCCAACCCTAACCCTAACCCTAACCCTAGGTGTCCAGGCGGGGGTCCCTTCCAGGAGGCCCCCCGGCCTTGGATCACCAGCCGGGTCGATAAGTCAAAAGTAGTCCCTCTATTTGATGGAAGTCAGAGGAAAAAAGCTGGAAATATGACAAGGTGTTCCGGAGGGAGTCCCTTCAAGAACGCCCCGCTAACCCTAACCCTAATCCCAACCCTAACCCTAACCCTAACCCTAAGTGTCCAGGCGGGTGTCCATTCCAGAAGGCCCACCCGCCTTGGATCACATTCCGGTTAAGAAACATGAAAAAAGTCCCTCTATTGAATGGAAGTCAGCACAAAAAAGCTGAAAATATGACAAAGTGTCAAGGAGGGTGTCGCTTCCAGAAGGCCCGCCCGCCTTGGATCGACACCCGGCTAAGAAACATGAAAAAAGTCCCTCTATTTGATGGAAGTCAGAGGGAAAAAAAGCTGGAATTTTTCTAAGTGTCAAAGTCGGGATTTTTTCTAAGTGTCAACTTTTGGAGTACCAACCCTTCCAAAACAAAGTCGGGATTTTTTCTAAGTGTCAACTTTTGGAGTACCAACCCTTCCAAAACAAAGTCGGGATTTTTTCTAAGTGTCAACTTTTGGAGTACCAACACTTCCAAAACAAAGTCGGGATTTTTTCTAAGTGTCAACTTTTCGCGTACCAACCCTTCCAAAATAAAGTCGGGATTTTTTCTAAGTGTCAACTTTTAAAAGTCGGGATTTTTTCTAAGTGTCAACTTTTAAAAGTCGGGATTTTTTCTAAGTGTCAACTTTTAAAAGTCGGGATTTTTTCAAAGTGTCCACTTTTGCTGTACCATGCCCTCCAGGGTCATAGAAGCCCCAGAGTGAGACCTAAACAACCGGGCCGAGTGATGTCATTTGGGGCCCTATTTTGAGTCATTTTGTGGGATTTCGGTGACGCCGAGGAGCGAAGCAGGTGTTCCGGGAGGGGGGTGCCTGTCCCTTTAAGAAGGCCGGCTTGCCGTGGATCTCCCCCCCGGGTGGGGATTTCAAAATATGTCCCTCTTTTTGCTGGAAGTCAGCACAAAATATAGCTGTACATTTGCCCAAGGCTCTAAAGAGGGAAAGGCAACTTTAAGCCTAAAAAGGAAAGCGGGGATTTGGAGCCCTCCGGTGGACTTCCGCCGCCGCTGCACCCTTAGCTGGAAGTCAGTGCCAAAAAAAAAAGAAGCTGCGAATAGTGTCCATGTGCCTGTCCCTTTAGGAAAGCCGGCTTGCCGTGGATCTCCACCCGGGTGGGGAATTCCAAATAGGTCCCTCTATTTGATGGAAGTCAGCAACAAAAAGCTGGATTTTTTCCAAGTGTCAAGGAGGGTGTCGCTTCCAGAAGGCCCACCTGCCTTGGATCGACACCCGGTTAAGAAAAATGAAAAAAGTCCCTCTATGTGATGGTAGTCAGCAACAAAAAGCTGGATTTTTTCTAAGTGTCGAGGAGGGTGTCGCTTCCAGAAGGCCCACCCGCCTTGGATCACCACCCGGTTAAGAAAAATGAAAAAAGTCCCTCTAGTTAATGGAAGTCAGCAACAAAAAGCTGGAATTTTTCTAAGTGTCAAGGAGGGTGTCGCTTCCAGAAGGCCCACCTGCCTTGGATCACCACCCGGTTAAGAAAAATGAAAAAAGTCCCTCTAGTTAATGGAAGTCAGCAACAAAAAGCTGGATTTTTTCTAAGTGTCAAGGAGGGTGTCGCTTCCAGAAGGCCCACCCGCCTTGGATCGACACCCGGTTAAGAAACATGAAAAAAGTCCCTCTATTTAATGGAAGTCAGCAACAAAAAGCTGGATTTTTTCTAAGTGTCAAGGAGGGTGTCGCTTCCAGAAGGCCCACCTGCCTTGGATCGACACCCGGTTAAGAAAAATGAAAAAAGTCCCTCTATTTAATGGAAGTCAGCAACAAAAAGCTGGATTTTTTCTAAGTGTGAAGGAGAGGGTCGCTTCCAGAAGGCCCACCTGCCTTGGATCGACACCCGGTTAAGAAACATGGAAAAAGTCCCTCTATTTAATGGAAGTCAGCACAAAAAAGCTGAAAATATGACAGAGTGTCAAGGAGGGTGTCGCTTCCAGAAGGCCCACCCGCCTTGGATCGACACCCGGTTAAGAAAAATGAAAAAAGTCCCTCAATTTAATGGAAGTCAGCAACAAAAAGCTGGATTTTTTCTAAGTGTGAAGGAGAGGGTCGCTTCCAGAAGGCCCACCTGCCTTGGATCGACACCCGGTTAAGAAACATGGAAAAAGTCCCTCTATTTGATGGAAGTCAGCAACAAAAAGCTGGATTTTTTCTAAGTGTCAAGGAGGGTGTCGCTTCCAGAAGGCCCACCCGCCTTGGATCACCACCCGGTTAAGAAAAATGAAAAAAGTCCCTCTAGTTAATGGAAGTCAGCAACAAAAAGCTGGAATTTTTCTAAGTGTCAAGGAGGGTGTCGCTTCCAGAAGGCCCACCTGCCTTGGATCACCACCCGGTTAAGAAAAATGAAAAAAGTCCCTCTATTTGATGGAAGTCAGCAACAAAAAGCTGGATTTTTTCTAAGTGTCAAGGAGGGTGTCGCTTCCAGAAGGCCCACCTGCCTTGGATCGACACCCGGTTAAGAAACATGGAAAAAGTCCCTCTATTTGATGGAAGTCAGCAACAAAAAGCTGGATTTTTTCTAAGTGTAAAAGTTGGGATTTTTTCTAAGTGTCAACTTTTGGTGTACCAACCCTTCCAAAATAAAGTCGGGATTTTTTCTAAGTGTCAACTTTTGGTGTACCAACCCTTCCAAAATAAAGTCGGGATTTTTTCTAAGTGTCAACTTTTGGTGTACCAACACTTCCAAAATAAAGTGGGGATTTTTTCTAAGTGTCAACTTATATAGTCGGGATTTTTTCTAAGTGTCAACTTATATAGTCGGGATTTTTTCCAAGTGTCAATTTATAAAGTGGGGATTTTTTTCCAAGTGTCAACCTGTAAAGTGGGGATTTTTTTTTCCAAGTGTCCACTTTTGGTTCACCATGCCTTCCAGAGTCAAAGAAGCCCCCGAGTGAGACCCAAAAAACCGGACCGAGTGATGTCATTTGGGGTCCTATTTTCAGTCATTTTGTGGGATTTCGGTGACGCCGAGGAGGGAAGCAGGTGTCAAGGGACAGGGGGGTGCCTGTCCCTTTAAGAAGGCCGGCTTGCCGTGGATCTACACCCGGGTAGGGAATTCAAAACAGGCCCCTCTATTTGCTGGAAGTCAGCACAAAAAAGCTGGAAATATGACAGGGGAAAAAAAAAAAGAAGAAGCTGCAATGATGGCAGAGTGTCCATGTGCCTGTCCCTTTAAGAAGGCCGGCTTGCCGTGGATCTCCACCCGGGTGGGGAATTCCAAATAGGTCCCTCTATTTGCTGGAAGTGCCCCCCCAAAAAGCTGTCCATTTCCCCAAGTTTTTAAGGAGGGAAAAGCCACTTTAAGCCTAAAAAGGAAAGCGGGGATTTGGAGCCCTCCGGTGGACTTCCGCCGCCGCTGCACCCTTAGAAGAAAAAGCTGCACTTATGGCAGAGTGTCCATGTGCCTGTGCCTTTAGGAAGGCCGGCTTGCCGTGGTTCTGCACCAGGGTAGGGAATTCAAAATAGGTCCCTCTATCTGCTGGAAGTCAGCACAAAAAAAAGCTGGAAATATGACAGAGTGTCAACTTTTAGTGTAATAGACCTGCGAAAGTCAAAGTCGGGATTTTTTCTAAGTGTCCACTTTTGGTGTACCAACCTTTCCAAAATAAAGTGGGGATTTTTTCTAAGTGTCCACTTTTGGTGTACCAACCTTTCCAAAATAAAGTGGGGATTTTTTCTAAGTGTCCACTTTTGGTGTACCAACCCTTCCAAAATAAAGTCGGGATTTTTTCTAAGTGTCAACTTATAAAGTCGGGATTTTTTCTAAGTGTCAACTTATAAAGTCTGGATTTTTTCTAAGTGTCAACTTATAAAGTCGGGATTTTTTCCAAGTGTCAACTTATAAAGTGGGGATTTTTTCCAAGTGTCAACTTATATAGTCGGGATTTTTTTTCAAAGTGTCAACTTGTAAAGTGGGGATTTTTTCCAAGTGTCTACTTTTGGTTCACCATGCCTTCCAGAGTCAAAGAAGCCCCCGAGTGAGACCCAAAGAACCGGACCGAGTGATGTCATTTGGGGCCCTATTTTGAGTCATTTTGTGGGATTTCGGTGACGCCGAGGAGGGAAGCAGGTGTCAAGGGACAGGGGGGTGCCTGTCCCTTTAAGAAGGCCGGCTTGCCGTGGATCTACACCCGGGTAGGGAATTCAAAACAGGTCCCTCTATTTGCTGGAAGTCAGCACGAAAAAAAGCTGGAAATATGACAGAGTGCCCCAAAAAAAAAAAGAAGCTGCAATGATGGCAGAGTGTCCATGTTGCTGTCCCTTTAGGAAGGCCGGCTCGCCGTGGATCTCCACCCGGGTGGGGAATTCCAAATAGGTCCCTCCATTTGCTGGAAGTGCCCCCCCAAAAAGCTGTCCATTTCCCCAAGTTTTTAAGGGAAACAAAAACCAGGGTTGGGGTTGGATGCATCACACTGTAAGTCTCGGCTGCAGCCAGAAGCAAGTATTAAAAAGATAGACATCAACCATCATTTAAAAAGGGGAAAACAAATCCATTCATCAATAAATCATATCCAAATTTAAAAAAAGAGGCAGCTCAAAAGAGAGGGTGTGTGTCCAGCAGAAAATAGGCATGATAAACAAAGAGGGCTGGGGTTTGGAGGAGGGCAAAATGTCCCGCAGCCGGCCGCCCGAGTTCCGGGATGCCCAGCACGTCCATAACGCACCCCGCAAAGTCAAACTGGAAGTGGAGGGGAAAAAAGCTGGGAAAGAAGTTAAATGTCCTCAAAGTGTTCCAAAATCAGTCCCACAAGTCCCGCAGCTGGCCACCCGAGTCCAGGGAAGCCCGGCACCTCCGTAACAAGGCCCGCAAAGTCACACTGCAAGTGGGGGAGAAAAGCTGGCAGAGTAGCCAAAAGTCCTCAAAGTGTTCAAAAATCAGTCCCCCACCAGCCCCGCAGCTGGCCACCCGAGTCCAGGGACGCCCGGCACAGCCGTAACGCGCCCCGCAAAGTCAAACTGCAAGTGGGGGAGAAAAGCTGGGGGAAAATCCAAAAGTCCTCAACGTTTTCAAAATCCGCACCCGGGACTGAGTCCAGCAAGTCCCCCCGGTCCCAAAAATGCCATTTTTTTCAAAAAATACCCCAAAAATGCGGGGGCCGGATTTCGGAACCGGCGTACCGCTTTCGGCCCGCGTGCCCTAGATTGGAGACCGATGTCAAAAATGGACGCCGGTCGGGTATTTTTTTCCTTGGGGTCTATAGAGAGTAAATCCGGAGGAAAATTGGCCTTACGAGCAAAGGGAGGGATTTTAGGGGGCATAACGTCCAGCCGCGTGCCTCCCGGGTCCCGGGGAAGAGAAAGTCCAGAAAACTCATAAAATCATGCCCAGCATGGAGATCCACAAGTCCCGCCGCAGGCCCGAGGCTTCCCGGGTCCCGGGAATGACCAAAAGACACCCAGGAGTGGACCATCGAAAGTGGGAGGGAAATGGAGGGAAAGTCGGGAAAAAGGTCCAAAATGGGTTGAAAATCATATGATCCCACCCAGGGTAGAGTTCCACAAGTCCCGCAGCGAGCTGCACGAGCCGCAGGAACACCGGGAATGACCAAAAGGCACCCAGAAGTGAACCAGCGAAAGTGGGGGAAAAATGGAGGAAAAGGAGGAAAAAGTACCAAATTGTTTAAAAATCCTACCCAGGATGGAGTTCCACAAGTCCCGCAGCGAGCTGCACGAGCCGCAGGAACACCGGGAATGACCAAAAGGCACCCAGAAGTGAACCAGCGAAAGTGGGGGAAAAATGGAGGAAAAGGAGGAAAAAGTACCAAATTGTTTAAAAATCCTACCCAGGATGGAGTTCCACAAGTCCCGCAGCGAGCTGCACGAGCCGCAGGAACACCGGGAATGACCAAAAGGCACCCAGAAGTGAACCAGCGAAAGTGGGGGAAAAATGGAGGAAAAGGAGGAAAAAGTGCCAAATTGTTTAAAAATCCTACCCAGGATGGAGTTCCAGAAGCCCTGCAGCGAGCTGCACGAGCCGCAGGAACACCGGGAATGACCAAAAGGCACCCAGAAGTGAACCAGCGAAAGTGGGGGAAAAATGGAGGAAAAGGAGGAAAAAGTACCAAATTGTTTAAAAATCCTACCCAGGATGGAGTTCCACGAGTCCCGCAGCGAGCTGCACGAGCCGCAGGAACACCGGGAATGACCAAAAGGCACCCAGAAGTGAACCAGCGAAAGTGGGGGAAAAATGGAGGAAAAGGAGGAAAAAGTACCAAATTGTTTAAAAATCCTACCCAGGATGGAGTTCCACGAGTCCCGCAGCGAGCTGCACGAGCCGCAGGAACACCGGGAATGACCAAAAGGCACCCAGAAGTGAACCATCAAAAGTGGGGGACAATTTGAGAAAAAGTTGGAAAAAGGTCCGAAATTGATTAAAAATCCTACCCAGGATGGAGTTCCACAAGTCCCGCAGCGAGCTGCACGAGCCGCAGGAACACCGGGAATGACCAAAAGGCACCCAGAAGTGAACCATCAAAAGTGGGGGACAATTTGAGAAAAAGTTGGAAAAAGGTCCGAAATTGATTAAAAATCCTACCCAGGATGGAGTTCCAGAAGCCCCGCAGCGAGCTGCGCGAGCCGCAGGAACACCGGGAATGACCAAAAGGCACCCAGAAGTGAACCATCAAAAGTGGGGGACAATTTGAGAAAAAGTTGGAAAAAGGTCCGAAATTGATTAAAAATCCTACCCAGGATGGAGTTCCACAAGTCCCGCAGCGAGCTGCACGAGCCGCAGGAACACCGGGAATGACCAAAAGGCACCCAGAAGTGAACCAGCGAAAGTGGGGGAAAAATGGAGGAAAAGGAGGAAAAAGTACCAAATTGTTTAAAAATCCTACCCAGGATGGAGTTCCACAAGTCCCGCAGCGAGCTGCACGAGCCGCAGGAACACCGGGAATGACCAAAAGGCACCCAGAAGTGAACCAGCGAAAGTGGGGGAAAAATGGAGGAAAAGGAGGAAAAAGTACCAAATTGTTTAAAAATCCTACCCAGGATGGAGTTCCACAAGCCCCGCAGCGAGCTGCACGAGCCGCAGGAACACCGGGAATGACCAAAAGGCACCCAGAAGTGAACCATCAAAAGTGGGGGACAATTTGAGAAAAAGTTGGAAAAAGGTCCGAAATTGATTAAAAATCCTACCCAGGATGGAGTTCCAGAAGCCCCGCAGCGAGCTGCGCGAGCCGCAGGAACACCGGGAATGACCAAAAGGCACCCAGAAGTGAACCATCAAAAGTGGGGGACAATTTGAGAAAAAGTTGGAAAAAGGTCCGAAATTGATTAAAAATCCTACCCAGGATGGAGTTCCACAAGTCCCGCAGCGAGCTGCACGAGCCGCAGGAACACCGGGAATGACCAAAAGGCACCCAGAAGTGAACCAGCGAAAGTGGGGGAAAAATGGAGGAAAAGGAGGAAAAAGTACCAAATTGTTTAAAAATCCTACCCAGGATGGAGTTCCACAAGTCCCGCAGCGAGCTGCACGAGCCGCAGGAACACCGGGAATGACCAAAAGGCACCCAGAAGTGAACCAGCGAAAGTGGGGGAAAAATGGAGGAAAAGGAGGAAAAAGTACCAAATTGTTTAAAAATCCTACCCAGGATGGAGTTCCAGAAGCCCCGCAGCGAGCTGCACGAGCCGCAGGAACACCGGGAATGACCAAAAGGCACCCAGAAGTGAACCATCAAAAGTGGGGGACAATTTGAGAAAAAGTTGGAAAAAGGTCCGAAATTGATTAAAAATCCTACCCAGGATGGAGTTCCAGAAGCCCCGCAGCGAGCTGCGCGAGCCGCAGGAACACCGGGAATGACCAAAAGGCACCCAGAAGTGAACCATCAAAAGTGGGGGACAATTTGAGAAAAAGTTGGAAAAAGGTCCGAAATTGATTAAAAATCCTACCCAGGATGGAGTTCCAGAAGCCCCGCAGCGAGCTGCACGAGCCGCAGGAACACCGGGAATGACCAAAAGGCACCCAGAAGTGAACCATCAAAAGTGGGGGACAATTTGAGAAAAAGTTGGAAAAAGGTCCGAAATTGATTAAAAATCCTACCCAGGATGGAGTTCCAGAAGCCCCGCAGCGAGCTGCGCGAGCCGCAGGAACACCGGGAATGACCAAAAGGCACCCAGAAGTGAACCATCAAAAGTGGGGGACAATTTGAGAAAAAGTTGGAAAAAGGTCCGAAATTGATTAAAAATCCTACCCAGGATGGAGTTCCACAAGTCCCGCAGCGAGCTGCACGAGCCGCAGGAACACCGGGAATGACCAAAAGGCACCCAGAAGTGAACCAGCGAAAGTGGGGGAAAAATGGAGGAAAAGGAGGAAAAAGTACCAAATTGTTTAAAAATCCTACCCAGGATGGAGTTCCACAAGTCCCGCAGCGAGCTGCACGAGCCGCAGGAACACCGGGAATGACCAAAAGGCACCCAGAAGTGAACCAGCGAAAGTGGGGGAAAAATGGAGGAAAAGGAGGAAAAAGTACCAAATTGTTTAAAAATCCTACCCAGGATGGAGTTCCAGAAGCCCCGCAGCGAGCTGCACGAGCCGCAGGAACACCGGGAATGACCAAAAGGCACCCAGAAGTGAACCATCAAAAGTGGGGGACAATTTGAGAAAAAGTTGGAAAAAGGTCCGAAATTGATTAAAAATCCTACCCAGGATGGAGTTCCAGAAGCCCCGCAGCGAGCTGCGCGAGCCGCAGGAACACCGGGAATGACCAAAAGGCACCCAGAAGTGAACCATCAAAAGTGGGGGACAATTTGAGAAAAAGTTGGAAAAAGGTCCGAAATTGATTAAAAATCCTACCCAGGATGGAGTTCCAGAAGCCCCGCAGCGAGCTGCGCGAGCCGCAGGAACACCGGGAATGACCAAAAGGCACCCAGAAGTGAACCATCAAAAGTGGGGGACAATTTGAGAAAAAGTTGGAAAAAGGTCCGAAATTGATTAAAAATCCTACCCAGGATGGAGTTCCAGAAGCCCCGCAGCGAGCTGCGCGAGCCGCAGGAACACCGGGAATGACCAAAAGGCACCCAGAAGTGAACCATCAAAAGTGGGGGACAATTTGAGAAAAAGTTGGAAAAAGGTCCGAAATTGATTAAAAATCCTACCCAGGATGGAGTTCCACAAGCCCCGCAGCGAGCTGCGCGAGCCGCAGGAACACCGGGAATGACCAAAAGGCACCCAGAAGTGAACCATCAAAAGTGGGGGACAATTTGAGAAAAAGTTGGAAAAAGGTCCAAAATTGATTAAAAATCCTACCCAGGATGGAGTTCCACAAGCCCCGCAGCGAGCTGCGCGAGCCGCAGGAACACCGGGAATGACCAAAAGGCACCCAGAAGTGAACCATCAAAAGTGGGGGACAATTTGAGAAAAAGTTGGAAAAAGGTCCGAAATTGATTAAAAATCCTACCCAGGATGGAGTTCCAGAAGTCCCGCAGCAAGCTGCGCGAGCTCCGGGGCCCCCGGGAATGACCAAAAGATACCCAGGAGTGAACCAGCGAAAGTGGGGGACAATTTGAGAAAAAGTTGGAAAAAGGTCCGAAATTGATTAAAAATCCTACCCAGGATGGAGTTCCAGAAGTCCCGCAGCGAGCTGCGCGAGCTCCGGGGCCCCCGGGAATGACCAAAAGATACCCAGGAGTGAACCAGCCAAAGTGGGGGACAATTTGAGAAAAAGTTGGAAAAAGGTCCGAAATTGATTAAAAATCCTACCCAGGATGGAGTTCCAGAAGTCCCGCAGCGAGCTGCGCGAGCTCCGGGGCCCCCGGGAATGACCAAAAGATACCCAGGAGTGAACCAGCCCAAGTGGGGGACAAATGGAAGAAAAGCCGGGCCAAGTCCAAAAAAGTTGGCTTTTTTGCCAAAGTGTCAACATGCGTGATTTTGTCAGAGTGTCCACTTTTGGGATTTTTTCAAAGTCCAACAACGAGAGAGGCCTGGCCTCCAGCCTGTCTAGCCTCTTCCATGAGACACTTAGAAAAAATCCCGTGCAAAAAAAGTGGATTTTTTCTAAGTCCAACAACGAGAGAGGCCTAACTTCCAGCCTCCTTAGCCTCTTTCTTCCGTGGAGCAAAAGTTGGATTTTTTGCCTAAGTGTCAACATGCGTGATTTTGTCAGAGTGTCCACTTTTGGGATTTTTTCTAAGTCCAACAACGAGAGAGGCCTGGCCTCCAGCCTGTTTAGCCTCTTCCATGTGACACTTAGAAAAAATCCCAGCCAAAAAAAGTGGATTTTTTCTAAGTCCAACAACGAGAGAGGCCTAACTTCCAGCCTCCTTAGCCTCTTTCTTCCGTGGAGCAAAAGTTGGATTTTTTGCCTAAGTGTCAACATGCGTGATTTTGTCAGAGTGTCCACTTTTGGGATTTTTTCTAAGTCCAACAACGAGAGAGGCCTGGCCTCCAGCCTGTTTAGCCTCTTCCATGTGACACTTAGAAAAAATCCCAGCCAAAAAAAGTGGATTTTTTCTAAGTCCAACAACGAGAGAGGCCTAACTTCCAGCCTCCTTAGCCTCTTTCGTTCACATACTTAGAAAAAAATCCCAGCGCCAAGCCCAATGCATTTCAATGGGATTTATTTTTCGAGCCGGATTTTTTCTAAGTCCAACAACGAGAGAGGCTTGAGTTCTAGCCTACTTTAAGCCTCTTTCGATTTTCCCTGTTTTTACCAGGTCTACCAAAACACCCCCATCACGTTAGTAGGTGCGCCAGGCTTAGACAGGCCGAATTGGCAGGAAATGTGTCCGAGTCAAAGTGAGCTATTTTGGGACTC
>NW_026907006.1:52500-62500 GCF_033978795.1 Nerophis ophidion
CAACCCTTCCAAAACAAAGTCGGGATTTTTTCTAAGTGTCAACTTTTGGAGTACCAACCCTTCCAAAACAAAGTCGGGATTTTTTCTAAGTGTCAACTTTTGGAGTACCAACACTTCCAAAACAAAGTCGGGATTTTTTCTAAGTGTCAACTTTTCGCGTACCAACCCTTCCAAAATAAAGTCGGGATTTTTTCTAAGTGTCAACTTTTAAAAGTCGGGATTTTTTCTAAGTGTCAACTTTTAAAAGTCGGGATTTTTTCTAAGTGTCAACTTTTAAAAGTCGGGATTTTTTCAAAGTGTCCACTTTTGCTGTACCATGCCCTCCAGGGTCATAGAAGCCCCAGAGTGAGACCTAAACAACCGGGCCGAGTGATGTCATTTGGGGCCCTATTTTGAGTCATTTTGTGGGATTTCGGTGACGCCGAGGAGCGAAGCAGGTGTTCCGGGAGGGGGGTGCCTGTCCCTTTAAGAAGGCCGGCTTGCCGTGGATCTCCCCCCCGGGTGGGGATTTCAAAATATGTCCCTCTTTTTGCTGGAAGTCAGCACAAAATATAGCTGTACATTTGCCCAAGGCTCTAAAGAGGGAAAGGCAACTTTAAGCCTAAAAAGGAAAGCGGGGATTTGGAGCCCTCCGGTGGACTTCCGCCGCCGCTGCACCCTTAGCTGGAAGTCAGTGCCAAAAAAAAAAGAAGCTGCGAATAGTGTCCATGTGCCTGTCCCTTTAGGAAAGCCGGCTTGCCGTGGATCTCCACCCGGGTGGGGAATTCCAAATAGGTCCCTCTATTTGATGGAAGTCAGCAACAAAAAGCTGGATTTTTTCCAAGTGTCAAGGAGGGTGTCGCTTCCAGAAGGCCCACCTGCCTTGGATCGACACCCGGTTAAGAAAAATGAAAAAAGTCCCTCTATGTGATGGTAGTCAGCAACAAAAAGCTGGATTTTTTCTAAGTGTCGAGGAGGGTGTCGCTTCCAGAAGGCCCACCCGCCTTGGATCACCACCCGGTTAAGAAAAATGAAAAAAGTCCCTCTAGTTAATGGAAGTCAGCAACAAAAAGCTGGAATTTTTCTAAGTGTCAAGGAGGGTGTCGCTTCCAGAAGGCCCACCTGCCTTGGATCACCACCCGGTTAAGAAAAATGAAAAAAGTCCCTCTAGTTAATGGAAGTCAGCAACAAAAAGCTGGATTTTTTCTAAGTGTCAAGGAGGGTGTCGCTTCCAGAAGGCCCACCCGCCTTGGATCGACACCCGGTTAAGAAACATGAAAAAAGTCCCTCTATTTAATGGAAGTCAGCAACAAAAAGCTGGATTTTTTCTAAGTGTCAAGGAGGGTGTCGCTTCCAGAAGGCCCACCTGCCTTGGATCGACACCCGGTTAAGAAAAATGAAAAAAGTCCCTCTATTTAATGGAAGTCAGCAACAAAAAGCTGGATTTTTTCTAAGTGTGAAGGAGAGGGTCGCTTCCAGAAGGCCCACCTGCCTTGGATCGACACCCGGTTAAGAAACATGGAAAAAGTCCCTCTATTTAATGGAAGTCAGCACAAAAAAGCTGAAAATATGACAGAGTGTCAAGGAGGGTGTCGCTTCCAGAAGGCCCACCCGCCTTGGATCGACACCCGGTTAAGAAAAATGAAAAAAGTCCCTCAATTTAATGGAAGTCAGCAACAAAAAGCTGGATTTTTTCTAAGTGTGAAGGAGAGGGTCGCTTCCAGAAGGCCCACCTGCCTTGGATCGACACCCGGTTAAGAAACATGGAAAAAGTCCCTCTATTTGATGGAAGTCAGCAACAAAAAGCTGGATTTTTTCTAAGTGTCAAGGAGGGTGTCGCTTCCAGAAGGCCCACCCGCCTTGGATCACCACCCGGTTAAGAAAAATGAAAAAAGTCCCTCTAGTTAATGGAAGTCAGCAACAAAAAGCTGGAATTTTTCTAAGTGTCAAGGAGGGTGTCGCTTCCAGAAGGCCCACCTGCCTTGGATCACCACCCGGTTAAGAAAAATGAAAAAAGTCCCTCTATTTGATGGAAGTCAGCAACAAAAAGCTGGATTTTTTCTAAGTGTCAAGGAGGGTGTCGCTTCCAGAAGGCCCACCTGCCTTGGATCGACACCCGGTTAAGAAACATGGAAAAAGTCCCTCTATTTGATGGAAGTCAGCAACAAAAAGCTGGATTTTTTCTAAGTGTAAAAGTTGGGATTTTTTCTAAGTGTCAACTTTTGGTGTACCAACCCTTCCAAAATAAAGTCGGGATTTTTTCTAAGTGTCAACTTTTGGTGTACCAACCCTTCCAAAATAAAGTCGGGATTTTTTCTAAGTGTCAACTTTTGGTGTACCAACACTTCCAAAATAAAGTGGGGATTTTTTCTAAGTGTCAACTTATATAGTCGGGATTTTTTCTAAGTGTCAACTTATATAGTCGGGATTTTTTCCAAGTGTCAATTTATAAAGTGGGGATTTTTTTCCAAGTGTCAACCTGTAAAGTGGGGATTTTTTTTTCCAAGTGTCCACTTTTGGTTCACCATGCCTTCCAGAGTCAAAGAAGCCCCCGAGTGAGACCCAAAAAACCGGACCGAGTGATGTCATTTGGGGTCCTATTTTCAGTCATTTTGTGGGATTTCGGTGACGCCGAGGAGGGAAGCAGGTGTCAAGGGACAGGGGGGTGCCTGTCCCTTTAAGAAGGCCGGCTTGCCGTGGATCTACACCCGGGTAGGGAATTCAAAACAGGCCCCTCTATTTGCTGGAAGTCAGCACAAAAAAGCTGGAAATATGACAGGGGAAAAAAAAAAAGAAGAAGCTGCAATGATGGCAGAGTGTCCATGTGCCTGTCCCTTTAAGAAGGCCGGCTTGCCGTGGATCTCCACCCGGGTGGGGAATTCCAAATAGGTCCCTCTATTTGCTGGAAGTGCCCCCCCAAAAAGCTGTCCATTTCCCCAAGTTTTTAAGGAGGGAAAAGCCACTTTAAGCCTAAAAAGGAAAGCGGGGATTTGGAGCCCTCCGGTGGACTTCCGCCGCCGCTGCACCCTTAGAAGAAAAAGCTGCACTTATGGCAGAGTGTCCATGTGCCTGTGCCTTTAGGAAGGCCGGCTTGCCGTGGTTCTGCACCAGGGTAGGGAATTCAAAATAGGTCCCTCTATCTGCTGGAAGTCAGCACAAAAAAAAGCTGGAAATATGACAGAGTGTCAACTTTTAGTGTAATAGACCTGCGAAAGTCAAAGTCGGGATTTTTTCTAAGTGTCCACTTTTGGTGTACCAACCTTTCCAAAATAAAGTGGGGATTTTTTCTAAGTGTCCACTTTTGGTGTACCAACCTTTCCAAAATAAAGTGGGGATTTTTTCTAAGTGTCAACTTATAAAGTCGGGATTTTTTCTAAGTGTCAACTTATAAAGTGGGGATTTTTTCCAAGTGTCAACTTATAAAGTCGGGATTTTTTCCAAGTGTCAACTTATAAAGTGGGGATTTTTTCCAAGTGTCAACTTATATAGTCGGGATTTTTTTTCAAAGTGTCAACTTGTAAAGTGGGGATTTTTTCCAAGTGTCTACTTTTGGTTCACCATGCCTTCCAGAGTCAAAGAAGCCCCCGAGTGAGACCCAAAGAACCGGACCGAGTGATGTCATTTGGGGTCCTATTTTCAGTCATTTTGTGGGATTTCGGTGACGCCGAGGAGGGAAGCAGGTGTCAAGGGACAGGGGGGTGCCTGTCCCTTTAAGAAGGCCGGCTTGCCGTGGATCTACACCCGGGTAGGGAATTCAAAACAGGTCCCTCTATTTGCTGGAAGTCAGCACGAAAAAAAGCTGGAAATATGACAGAGTGCCCCAAAAAAAAAAAGAAGCTGCAATGATGGCAGAGTGTCCATGTTGCTGTCCCTTTAGGAAGGCCGGCTCGCCGTGGATCTCCACCCGGGTGGGGAATTCCAAATAGGTCCCTCCATTTGCTGGAAGTGCCCCCCCAAAAAGCTGTCCATTTCCCCAAGTTTTTAAGGGAAACAAAAACCAGGGTTGGGGTTGGATGCATCACACTGTAAGTCTCGGCTGCAGCCAGAAGCAAGTATTAAAAAGATAGACATCAACCATCATTTAAAAAGGGGAAAACAAATCCATTCATCAATAAATCATATCCAAATTTAAAAAAAGAGGCAGCTCAAAAGAGAGGGTGTGTGTCCAGCAGAAAATAGGCATGATAAACAAAGAGGGCTGGGGTTTGGAGGAGGGCAAAATGTCCCGCAGCCGGCCGCCCGAGTTCCGGGATGCCCAGCACGTCCATAACGCACCCCGCAAAGTCAAACTGGAAGTGGAGGGGAAAAAAGCTGGGAAAGAAGTTAAATGTCCTCAAAGTGTTCCAAAATCAGTCCCACAAGTCCCGCAGCTGGCCACCCGAGTCCAGGGAAGCCCGGCACCTCCGTAACAAGGCCCGCAAAGTCACACTGCAAGTGGGGGAGAAAAGCTGGCAGAGTAGCCAAAAGTCCTCAAAGTGTTCAAAAATCAGTCCCCCACCAGCCCCGCAGCTGGCCACCCGAGTCCAGGGACGCCCGGCACAGCCGTAACGCGCCCCGCAAAGTCAAACTGCAAGTGGGGGAGAAAAGCTGGGGGAAAATCCAAAAGTCCTCAAAGTTTTCAAAATCCGCACCCGGGACTGAGTCCAGCAAGTCCCCCCGGTCCCAAAAATGCCATTTTTTTCAAAAAATACCCCAAAAATGCGGGGGCCGGATTTCGGAACCGGCGTACCGCTTTCGGCCCGCGTGCCCTAGATTGGAGACCGATGTCAAAAATGGACGCCGGTCGGGTATTTTTTTCCTTGGGGTCTATAGAGAGTAAATCCGGAGGAAAATTGGCCTTACGAGCAAAGGGAGGGATTTTAGGGGGCATAACGTCCAGCCGCGTGCCTCCCGGGTCCCGGGGAAGAGAAAGTCCAGAAAACTCATAAAATCATGCCCAGCATGGAGATCCACAAGTCCCGCCGCAGGCCCGAGGCTTCCCGGGTCCCGGGAATGACCAAAAGACACCCAGGAGTGGACCATCGAAAGTGGGAGGGAAATGGAGGGAAAGTCGGGAAAAAGGTCCAAAATGGGTTGAAAATCATATGATCCCACCCAGGGTAGAGTTCCACAAGTCCCGCAGCGAGCTGCACGAGCCGCAGGAACACCGGGAATGGCCAAAAGGCACCCAGAAGTGAACCAGCGAAAGTGGGGGAAAAATGGAGGAAAAGGAGGAAAAAGTACCAAATTGTTTAAAAATCCTACCCAGGATGGAGTTCCACAAGTCCCGCAGCGAGCTGCACGAGCCGCAGGAACACCGGGAATGACCAAAAGGCACCCAGAAGTGAACCAGCGAAAGTGGGGGAAAAATGGAGGAAAAGGAGGAAAAAGTACCAAATTGTTTAAAAATCCTACCCAGGATGGAGTTCCACAAGTCCCGCAGCGAGCTGCACGAGCCGCAGGAACACCGGGAATGACCAAAAGGCACCCAGAAGTGAACCAGCGAAAGTGGGGGAAAAATGGAGGAAAAGGAGGAAAAAGTGCCAAATTGTTTAAAAATCCTACCCAGGATGGAGTTCCAGAAGCCCTGCAGCGAGCTGCACGAGCCGCAGGAACACCGGGAATGACCAAAAGGCACCCAGAAGTGAACCAGCGAAAGTGGGGGAAAAATGGAGGAAAAGGAGGAAAAAGTACCAAATTGTTTAAAAATCCTACCCAGGATGGAGTTCCACGAGTCCCGCAGCGAGCTGCACGAGCCGCAGGAACACCGGGAATGACCAAAAGGCACCCAGAAGTGAACCATCAAAAGTGGGGGACAATTTGAGAAAAAGTTGGAAAAAGGTCCGAAATTGATTAAAAATCCTACCCAGGATGGAGTTCCAGAAGCCCCGCAGCGAGCTGCACGAGCCGCAGGAACACCGGGAATGACCAAAAGGCACCCAGAAGTGAACCATCAAAAGTGGGGGACAATTTGAGAAAAAGTTGGAAAAAGGTCCGAAATTGATTAAAAATCCTACCCAGGATGGAGTTCCAGAAGCCCCGCAGCGAGCTGCACGAGCCGCAGGAACACCGGGAATGACCAAAAGGCACCCAGAAGTGAACCATCAAAAGTGGGGGACAATTTGAGAAAAAGTTGGAAAAAGGTCCGAAATTGATTAAAAATCCTACCCAGGATGGAGTTCCAGAAGCCCCGCAGCGAGCTGCGCGAGCCGCAGGAACACCGGGAATGACCAAAAGGCACCCAGAAGTGAACCATCAAAAGTGGGGGACAATTTGAGAAAAAGTTGAAAAAGGTCCGAAATTGATTAAAAATCCTACCCAGGATGGAGTTCCACAAGTCCCGCAGCGAGCTGCACGAGCCGCAGGAACACCGGGAATGACCAAAAGGCACCCAGAAGTGAACCATCAAAAGTGGGGGACAATTTGAGAAAAAGTTGGAAAAAGGTCCGAAATTGATTAAAAATCCTACCCAGGATGGAGTTCCAGAAGCCCCGCAGCGAGCTGCGCGAGCCGCAGGAACACCGGGAATGACCAAAAGGCACCCAGAAGTGAACCATCAAAAGTGGGGGACAATTTGAGAAAAAGTTGGAAAAAGGTCCGAAATTGATTAAAAATCCTACCCAGGATGGAGTTCCACAAGTCCCGCAGCGAGCTGCACGAGCCGCAGGAACACCGGGAATGACCAAAAGGCACCCAGAAGTGAACCATCAAAAGTGGGGGACAATTTGAGAAAAAGTTGGAAAAAGGTCCGAAATTGATTAAAAATCCTACCCAGGATGGAGTTCCAGAAGCCCCGCAGCGAGCTGCGCGAGCCGCAGGAACACCGGGAATGACCAAAAGGCACCCAGAAGTGAACCATCAAAAGTGGGGGACAATTTGAGAAAAAGTTGGAAAAAGGTCCGAAATTGATTAAAAATCCTACCCAGGATGGAGTTCCACAAGTCCCGCAGCGAGCTGCACGAGCCGCAGGAACACCGGGAATGACCAAAAGGCACCCAGAAGTGAACCATCAAAAGTGGGGGACAATTTGAGAAAAAGTTGGAAAAAGGTCCGAAATTGATTAAAAATCCTACCCAGGATGGAGTTCCAGAAGCCCCGCAGCGAGCTGCGCGAGCCGCAGGAACACCGGGAATGACCAAAAGGCACCCAGAAGTGAACCATCAAAAGTGGGGGACAATTTGAGAAAAAGTTGGAAAAAGGTCCGAAATTGATTAAAAATCCTACCCAGGATGGAGTTCCACAAGTCCCGCAGCGAGCTGCACGAGCCGCAGGAACACCGGGAATGACCAAAAGGCACCCAGAAGTGAACCATCAAAAGTGGGGGACAATTTGAGAAAAAGTTGGAAAAAGGTCCGAAATTGATTAAAAATCCTACCCAGGATGGAGTTCCAGAAGCCCCGCAGCGAGCTGCACGAGCCGCAGGAACACCGGGAATGACCAAAAGGCACCCAGAAGTGAACCATCAAAAGTGGGGGACAATTTGAGAAAAAGTTGGAAAAAGGTCCGAAATTGATTAAAAATCCTACCCAGGATGGAGTTCCACAAGTCCCGCAGCGAGCTGCACGAGCCGCAGGAACACCGGGAATGACCAAAAGGCACCCAGAAGTGAACCATCAAAAGTGGGGGACAATTTGAGAAAAAGTTGGAAAAAGGGCCGAAATTGTTTAAAAATCCTACCCAGGATGGAGTTCCAGAAGCCCCGCAGTGAGCTGCCCGAGCCGCAGGAACACCGGGAATGACCAAAAGATACCCAGGAGTGAACCAGCCAAAGTGGGGGACAATTTGAGAAAAAGTTGGAAAAAGGTCCGAAATTGTTTAAAAATCCTACCCAGGATGGAGTTCCAGAAGTCCCGCAGCGAGCTGCGCGAGCTCCGGGACCCCCGGGAATGACCAAAAGATACCCAGGAGTGAACCAGCGAAAGTGGGGGACAATTTGAGAAAAAGTTGGAAAAAGGGCCGAAATTGTTTAAAAATCCTACCCAGGATGGAGTTCCAGAAGCCCCGCAGTGAGCTGCCCGAGCCGCAGGAACACCGGGAATGACCAAAAGATACCCAGGAGTGAACCAGCCAAAGTGGGGGACAATTTGAGAAAAAGTTGGAAAAAGGTCCGAAATTGTTTAAAAATCCTACCCAGGATGGAGTTCCAGAAGCCCCGCAGCGAGCTGCGCGAGCTCCGGGACCCCCGGGAATGACCAAAAGATACCCAGGAGTGAACCAGCGAAAGTGGGGGACAATTTGAGAAAAAGTTGGAAAAAGGTCCGAAATTGTTTAAAAATCCTACCCAGGATGGAGTTCCAGAAGTCCCGCAGCGAGCTGCGCGAGCTCCGGGGCCCCCGGGAATGACCAAAAGATACCCAGGAGTGAACCAGCCCAAGTGGGGGACAAATGGAAGAAAAGCCGGGCCAAGTCCAAAAAAGTTGGATTTTTTGCCAAAGTGTCAACATGCGTGATTTTGTCAGAGTGTCCACTTTTGGGATTTTTTCTAAGTCCAACAACGAGAGAGGCCTGGCCTCCAGCCTGTCTAGCCTCTTCCATGAGACACTTAGAAAAAATCCCGTGCAAAAAAAGTGGATTTTTTCTAAGTCCAACAACGAGAGAGGCCTAAGTTCCAGCCTCCTTAGCCTCTTTCTTCCGTGGAGCAAAAGTTGGATTTTTTGCCTAAGTGTCAACATGCGTGATTTTGTCAGAGTGTCCACTTTTGGGATTTTTTCTAAGTCCAACAACGAGAGAGGCCTGGCCTCCAGCCTGTTTAGCCTCTTCCATGTGACACTTAGAAAAAATCCCGTGCAAAAAAAGTGGATTTTTTCTAAGTCCAACAACGAGAGAGGCCTAACTTCCAGCCTCCTTAGCCTCTTTCGTTCACATACTTAGAAAAAAATCCCAGCGCCAAGCCCAATGCATTTCAATGGGATTTATTTTTCGAGCCGGATTTTTTCTAAGTCCAACAACGAGAGAGGCTTGAGTTCTAGCCTACTTTAAGCCTCTTTCGATTTTCCCTGTTTTTACCAGGTCTACCAAAACACCCCCATCACGTTAGTAGGTGCGCCAGGCTTAGACAGGCCGAATTGGCAGGAAATGTGTCCGAGTCAAAGTGAGCTATTTTGGGACTCAAAAGTTGGATTTTCCCCCTCTTTTCGATGGTTCTTTTTTCGAATGGTTCTTCCAGGCTCTGAGGACAGGGGCTCACGCGGACATGCGTGGCCGCCTAGGGGGCGCTATCTCGGACACATTTAGGGACATGGACACCCTGGAAGAACAAACATAAAAATTTTTTCGACCTGATTTCAGACCAGCCTCTTTCTTAAGGACTTCCAGGACTCGAGCGACAGGGGCTCGGTCCTGAGTGCGCGCCCGGCCAGGGGGCGCTATCCCGGACACATTTCGGGACATTTAAACCATGGATGGACAAACATAAAAATTTTTTCGACCTGATTTCAGACCAGCCTCTTTCTTAAGGACTTCCAGGACTCGAGCGACAGGGGCTCGGTCCTGAGTGCGCGCCCGGCCAGGGGGCGCTATCCCGGACACATTTCGGGACATTTAAACCATGGATGGACAAACATAAAAATTGAAAGACCTGATTCGACCCAGCCTCTCGGGGCTTTTCCCAGGGCCGGAGCGACAGGGGCTCGGCCCTACGGCGTGCCCGCCTAGGGGGCGCTATGACGGACACACCAGGGGACACGGACACCCTGGGTGGACAAACATAAAAAATTGAAAGACCTGATTCGACCCAGCCTCTCGGGGCTTTTCCCAGGGCCGGAGCGACAGGGGCTCGGCCCTACGGCGTGCCCGCCTAGGGGGCGCTATGACGGACACACCAGGGGACACGGACACCCTGGGTGGACAAACATAAAAAATGGAAAGACCTGATTCGACCCAGCCTCTCGGGGCTTTTCCCAGGGCCGGAGCGACAGGGGCTCGGTCCTACGGCGTGCCCGCCTAGGGGGCGCTATGACGGACACACCAGGGGACACGGACACCCTGGGTGGACAAACATAAAAAATTGAAAGACCTTATTCGACCCAGCCTCTCGGGGCTT
>NW_026907006.1:67500-75000 GCF_033978795.1 Nerophis ophidion
CACCCGCCTTGGATCGACACCCGGTTAAGAAACATGGAAAAAGTCCCTCTATTTGATGGAAGTCAGCAACAAAAAGCTGGATTTTTTCTAAGTGTCAAGGAGGGTGTCGCTTCCAGAAGGCCCACCCGCCTTGGATCGACACCCGGTTAAGAAAAATGAAAAAAGTCCCTCTAGTTAATGGAAGTCAGCAACAAAAAGCTGGAATTTTTCTAAGTGTCAAGGAGGGTGTCGCTTCCAGAAGGCCCACCTGCCTTGGATCGACACCCGGTTAAGAAAAATGAAAAAAGTCCCTCTATTTAATGGAAGTCAGCAACAAAAAGCTGGATTTTTTCTAAGTGTGAAGGAGAGGGTCGCTTCCAGAAGGCCCACCTGCCTTGGATCGACACCCGGTTAAGAAACATGGAAAAAGTCCCTCTATTTGATGGAAGTCAGCAACAAAAAGCTGGATTTTTTCTAAGTGTCAAGGAGGGTGTCGCTTCCAGAAGGCCCACCCGCCTTGGATCGACACCCGGTTAAGAAACATGGAAAAAGTCCCTCTATTTGATGGAAGTCAGCAACAAAAAGCTGGATTTTTTCTAAGTGTCAAGGAGGGTGTCGCTTCCAGAAGGCCCACCCGCCTTGGATCGACACCCGGTTAAGAAACATGGAAAAAGTCCCTCTATTTGATGGAAGTCAGCAACAAAAAGCTGGATTTTTTCTAAGTGTCAAGGAGGGTGTCGCTTCCAGAAGGCCCACCCGCCTTGGATCGACACCCGGTTAAGAAACATGGAAAAAGTCCCTCTATTTGATGGAAGTCAGCAACAAAAAGCTGGATTTTTTCTAAGTGTCAAGGAGGGTGTCGCTTCCAGAAGGCCCACCCGCCTTGGATCGACACCCGGTTAAGAAACATGGAAAAAGTCCCTCTATTTGATGGAAGTCAGCAACAAAAAGCTGGATTTTTTCTAAGTGTCAAGGAGGGTGTCGCTTCCAGAAGGCCCACCCGCCTTGGATCGACACCCGGTTAAGAAACATGGAAAAAGTCCCTCTATTTGATGGAAGTCAGCAACAAAAAGCTGGATTTTTTCTAAGTGTAAAAGTTGGGATTTTTTCTAAGTGTCAACTTTTGGTGTACCAACCCTTCCAAAATAAAGTCGGGATTTTTTCTAAGTGTCAACTTTTGGTGTACCAACCTTTCCAAAATAAAGTGGGGATTTTTTCTAAGTGTCCACTTTTGGTGTACCAACCTTTCCAAAATAAAGTGGGGATTTTTTCTAAGTGTCCACTTTTGGTGTACCAACCTTTCCAAAATAAAGTGGGGATTTTTTCTAAGTGTCAACTTATAAAGTGGGGATTTTTTCTAAGTGTCAACTTATAAAGTGGGGATTTTTTCCAAGTGTCAACTTATAAAGTGGGGATTTTTTCCAAGTGTCAACTTATATAGTCGGGATTTTTTTTCAAAGTGTCAACTTGTAAAGTGGGGATTTTTTCCAAGTGTCTACTTTTGGTTCACCATGCCTTCCAGAGTCAAAGAAGCCCCCGAGTGAGACCCAAAGAACCGGACCGAGTGATGTCATTTGGGGTCCTATTTTCAGTCATTTTGTGGGATTTCGGTGACGCCGAGGAGGGAAGCAGGTGTCAAGGGACAGGGGGGTGCCTGTCCCTTTAAGAAGGCCGGCTTGCCGTGGATCTACACCCGGGTAGGGAATTCAAAACAGGTCCCTCTATTTGCTGGAAGTCAGCACGAAAAAAAGCTGGAAATATGACAGAGTGCCCCAAAAAAAAAAAGAAGCTGCAATGATGGCAGAGTGTCCATGTTGCTGTCCCTTTAGGAAGGCCGGCTCGCCGTGGATCTCCACCCGGGTGGGGAATTCCAAATAGGTCCCTCCATTTGCTGGAAGTGCCCCCCCCAAAAGCTGTCCATTTCCCCAAGTTTTTAAGGGAAACAAAAACCAGGGTTGGGGTTGGATGCATCACACTGTAAGTCTCGGCTGCAGCCAGAAGCAAGTATTAAAAAGGTAGACATCAACCATCATTTAAAAAGGGGAAAACAAATCCATTCATCAATAAATCATATCCAAATTAAAAAAAAGAGGCAGCTCAAAAGAGAGGGTGTGTGTCCAGCAGAAAATAGGCATGATAAACAAAGAGGGCTGGGGTTTGGAGGAGGGCAAAATGTCCCGCAGCCGGCCGCCCGAGTTCCGGGATGCCCAGCACGTCCATAACGCACCCCGCAAAGTCAAACTGGAAGTGGAGGGGAAAAAAGCTGGGAAAGAAGTTGAATGTCCTCAAAGTGTTCCAAAATCAGTCCCACGAGTCCCGCAGCTGGCCACCCGAGTCCAGGGAAGCCCGGCACCTCCGTAACAAGGCCCGCAAAGTCACACTGCAAGTGGGGGAGAAAAGCTGGCATAGTAGCCAAAAGTCCTCAAAGTGTTCAAAAATCAGTCCCCCACCAGCCCCGCAGCTGGCCACCCGAGTCCAGGGACGCCCGGCACAGCCGTAACGCACCCCGCAAAGTCAAACTGCAAGTGGGGGAGAAAAGCTGGGGGAAAATCCAAAAGTCCTCAAAGTTTTCAAAATCCGCACCCGGGACTGAGTCCAGCAAGTCCCCCCGGTCCCAAAAATGCCATTTTTTTCAAAAAATACCCAAAAAATGCGGGGGCCGGATTTCGGAACCGGCGTACCGCTTTCGGCCCGCGTGCCCTAGATTGGAGACCGATGTCAAAAATGGACGCCGGTCGGGTATTTTTTTCCTTGGGGTCTATAGAGAGTAAATCCGGAGGAAAATTGGCCTTACGAGCAAAGGGAGGGATTTTAGGGGGCATAACGTCCAGCCGCGTGCCTCCCGGGTCCCGGGGAAGAGAAAGTCCAGAAAACTCATAAAATCATGCCCAGCATGGAGATCCACAAGTCCCGCCGCAGGCCCGAGGCTTCCCGGGTCCCGGGAATGACCAAAAGACACCCAGGAGTGGACCATCGAAAGTGGGAGGGAAATGGAGGGAAAGTCGGGAAAAAGGTCCAAAATGGGTTGAAAATCATATGATCCCACCCAGGGTAGAGTTCCACAAGTCCCGCAGCGAGCTGCACGAGCCGCAGGAACACCGGGAATGGCCAAAAGGCACCCAGAAGTGAACCAGCGAAAGTGGGGGAAAAATGGAGGAAAAGGAGGAAAAAGTACCAAATTGTTTAAAAATCCTACCCAGGATGGAGTTCCACAAGTCCCGCAGCGAGCTGCACGAGCCGCAGGAACACCGGGAATGACCAAAAGGCACCCAGAAGTGAACCAGCGAAAGTGGGGGAAAAATGGAGGAAAAGGAGGAAAAAGTACCAAATTGTTTAAAAATCCTACCCAGGATGGAGTTCCACAAGTCCCGCAGCGAGCTGCACGAGCCGCAGGAACACCGGGAATGACCAAAAGGCACCCAGAAGTGAACCAGCGAAAGTGGGGGAAAAATGGAGGAAAAGGAGGAAAAAGTGCCAAATTGTTTAAAAATCCTACCCAGGATGGAGTTCCAGAAGCCCTGCAGCGAGCTGCACGAGCCGCAGGAACACCGGGAATGACCAAAAGGCACCCAGAAGTGAACCAGCGAAAGTGGGGGAAAAATGGAGGAAAAGGAGGAAAAAGTACCAAATTGTTTAAAAATCCTACCCAGGATGGAGTTCCACGAGTCCCGCAGCGAGCTGCACGAGCCGCAGGAACACCGGGAATGACCAAAAGGCACCCAGAAGTGAACCATCAAAAGTGGGGGACAATTTGAGAAAAAGTTGGAAAAAGGTCCGAAATTGATTAAAAATCCTACCCAGGATGGAGTTCCAGAAGCCCCGCAGCGAGCTGCACGAGCCGCAGGAACACCGGGAATGACCAAAAGGCACCCAGAAGTGAACCATCAAAAGTGGGGGACAATTTGAGAAAAAGTTGGAAAAAGGTCCGAAATTGATTAAAAATCCTACCCAGGATGGAGTTCCAGAAGCCCCGCAGCGAGCTGCACGAGCCGCAGGAACACCGGGAATGACCAAAAGGCACCCAGAAGTGAACCATCAAAAGTGGGGGACAATTTGAGAAAAAGTTGGAAAAAGGTCCGAAATTGATTAAAAATCCTACCCAGGATGGAGTTCCAGAAGCCCCGCAGCGAGCTGCGCGAGCCGCAGGAACACCGGGAATGACCAAAAGGCACCCAGAAGTGAACCATCAAAAGTGGGGGACAATTTGAGAAAAAGTTGGAAAAAGGTCCGAAATTGATTAAAAATCCTACCCAGGATGGAGTTCCACAAGTCCCGCAGCGAGCTGCACGAGCCGCAGGAACACCGGGAATGACCAAAAGGCACCCAGAAGTGAACCATCAAAAGTGGGGGACAATTTGAGAAAAAGTTGGAAAAAGGTCCGAAATTGATTAAAAATCCTACCCAGGATGGAGTTCCAGAAGCCCCGCAGCGAGCTGCGCGAGCCGCAGGAACACCGGGAATGACCAAAAGGCACCCAGAAGTGAACCATCAAAAGTGGGGGACAATTTGAGAAAAAGTTGGAAAAAGGTCCGAAATTGATTAAAAATCCTACCCAGGATGGAGTTCCACAAGTCCCGCAGCGAGCTGCACGAGCCGCAGGAACACCGGGAATGACCAAAAGGCACCCAGAAGTGAACCATCAAAAGTGGGGGACAATTTGAGAAAAAGTTGGAAAAAGGTCCGAAATTGATTAAAAATCCTACCCAGGATGGAGTTCCAGAAGCCCCGCAGCGAGCTGCGCGAGCCGCAGGAACACCGGGAATGACCAAAAGGCACCCAGAAGTGAACCATCAAAAGTGGGGGACAATTTGAGAAAAAGTTGGAAAAAGGTCCGAAATTGATTAAAAATCCTACCCAGGATGGAGTTCCAGAAGCCCCGCAGCGAGCTGCGCGAGCCGCAGGAACACCGGGAATGACCAAAAGGCACCCAGAAGTGAACCATCAAAAGTGGGGGACAATTTGAGAAAAAGTTGGAAAAAGGTCCGAAATTGATTAAAAATCCTACCCAGGATGGAGTTCCACAAGTCCCGCAGCGAGCTGCACGAGCCGCAGGAACACCGGGAATGACCAAAAGGCACCCAGAAGTGAACCATCAAAAGTGGGGGACAATTTGAGAAAAAGTTGGAAAAAGGTCCGAAATTGATTAAAAATCCTACCCAGGATGGAGTTCCAGAAGCCCCGCAGCGAGCTGCGCGAGCCGCAGGAACACCGGGAATGACCAAAAGGCACCCAGAAGTGAACCATCAAAAGTGGGGGACAATTTGAGAAAAAGTTGGAAAAAGGTCCGAAATTGATTAAAAATCCTACCCAGGATGGAGTTCCACAAGTCCCGCAGCGAGCTGCACGAGCCGCAGGAACACCGGGAATGACCAAAAGGCACCCAGAAGTGAACCATCAAAAGTGGGGGACAATTTGAGAAAAAGTTGGAAAAAGGTCCGAAATTGATTAAAAATCCTACCCAGGATGGAGTTCCAGAAGCCCCGCAGCGAGCTGCACGAGCCGCAGGAACACCGGGAATGACCAAAAGGCACCCAGAAGTGAACCATCAAAAGTGGGGGACAATTTGAGAAAAAGTTGGAAAAAGGTCCGAAATTGATTAAAAATCCTACCCAGGATGGAGTTCCACAAGTCCCGCAGCGAGCTGCACGAGCCGCAGGAACACCGGGAATGACCAAAAGGCACCCAGAAGTGAACCATCAAAAGTGGGGGACAATTTGAGAAAAAGTTGGAAAAAGGGCCGAAATTGTTTAAAAATCCTACCCAGGATGGAGTTCCAGAAGCCCCGCAGTGAGCTGCCCGAGCCGCAGGAACACCGGGAATGACCAAAAGATACCCAGGAGTGAACCAGCCAAAGTGGGGGACAATTTGAGAAAAAGTTGGAAAAAGGTCCGAAATTGTTTAAAAATCCTACCCAGGATGGAGTTCCAGAAGTCCCGCAGCGAGCTGCGCGAGCTCCGGGACCCCCGGGAATGACCAAAAGATACCCAGGAGTGAACCAGCGAAAGTGGGGGACAATTTGAGAAAAAGTTGGAAAAAGGGCCGAAATTGTTTAAAAATCCTACCCAGGATGGAGTTCCAGAAGCCCCGCAGTGAGCTGCCCGAGCCGCAGGAACACCGGGAATGACCAAAAGATACCCAGGAGTGAACCAGCCAAAGTGGGGGACAATTTGAGAAAAAGTTGGAAAAAGGTCCGAAATTGTTTAAAAATCCTACCCAGGATGGAGTTCCAGAAGCCCCGCAGCGAGCTGCGCGAGCTCCGGGACCCCCGGGAATGACCAAAAGATACCCAGGAGTGAACCAGCGAAAGTGGGGGACAATTTGAGAAAAAGTTGGAAAAAGGTCCGAAATTGTTTAAAAATCCTACCCAGGATGGAGTTCCAGAAGTCCCGCAGCGAGCTGCGCGAGCTCCGGGGCCCCCGGGAATGACCAAAAGATACCCAGGAGTGAACCAGCCCAAGTGGGGGACAAATGGAAGAAAAGCCGGGCCAAGTCCAAAAAAGTTGGATTTTTTGCCAAAGTGTCAACATGCGTGATTTTGTCAGAGTGTCCACTTTTGGGATTTTTTCTAAGTCCAACAACGAGAGAGGCCTGGCCTCCAGCCTGTCTAGCCTCTTCCATGAGACACTTAGAAAAAATCCCGTGCAAAAAAAGTGGATTTTTTCTAAGTCCAACAACGAGAGAGGCCTAAGTTCCAGCCTCCTTAGCCTCTTTCTTCCGTGGAGCAAAAGTTGGATTTTTTGCCTAAGTGTCAACATGCGTGATTTTGTCAGAGTGTCCACTTTTGGGATTTTTTCTAAGTCCAACAACGAGAGAGGCCTGGCCTCCAGCCTGTTTAGCCTCTTCCATGTGACACTTAGAAAAAATCCCGTGCAAAAAAAGTGGATTTTTTCTAAGTCCAACAACGAGAGAGGCCTAACTTCCAGCCTCCTTAGCCTCTTTCGTTCACATACTTAGAAAAAAATCCCAGCGCCAAGCCCAATGCATTTCAATGGGATTTATTTTTCGAGCCGGATTTTTTCTAAGTCCAACAACGAGAGAGGCTTGAGTTCTAGCCTACTTTAAGCCTCTTTCGATTTTCCCTGTTTTTACCAGGTCTACCAAAACACCCCCATCACGTTAGTAGGTGCGCCAGGCTTAGACAGGCCGAATTGGCAGGAAATGTGTCCGAGTCAAAGTGAGCTATTTTGGGACTCAAAAGTTGGATTTTCCCCCTCTTTTCGATGGTTCTTTTTTCGAATGGTTCTTCCAGGCTCTGAGGACAGGGGCTCACGCGGACATGCGTGGCCGCCTAGGGGGCGCTATCTCGGACACATTTAGGGACATGGACACCCTGGAAGAACAAACATAAAAATTTTTTCGACCTGATTTCAGACCAGCCTCTTTCTTAAGGACTTCCAGGACTCGAGCGACAGGGGCTCGGTCCTGAGTGCGCGCCCGGCCAGGGGGCGCTATCCCGGACACATTTCGGGACATTTAAACCATGGATGGACAAACATAAAAATTTTTTCGACCTGATTTCAG
>NW_026907006.1:80000-87500 GCF_033978795.1 Nerophis ophidion
CCGCCTTGGATCACCACCCGGTTAAGAAACATGGAAAAAGTCCCTCTATTTGATGGAAGTCAGCAACAAAAAGCTGGATTTTTTCTAAGTGTCAAGGAGGGTGTCGCTTCCAGAAGGCCCACCCGCCTTGGATCGACACCCGGTTAAGAAACATGGAAAAAGTCCCTCTATTTGATGGAAGTCAGCAACAAAAAGCTGGATTTTTTCTAAGTGTAAAAGTTGGGATTTTTTCTAAGTGTCAACTTTTGGTGTACCAACCCTTCCAAAATAAAGTCGGGATTTTTTCTAAGTGTCAACTTTTGGTGTACCAACCTTTCCAAAATAAAGTGGGGATTTTTTCTAAGTGTCCACTTTTGGTGTACCAACCTTTCCAAAATAAAGTGGGGATTTTTTCTAAGTGTCCACTTTTGGTGTACCAACCTTTCCAAAATAAAGTGGGGATTTTTTCTAAGTGTCAACTTATAAAGTGGGGATTTTTTCCAAGTGTCAACTTATAAAGTGGGGATTTTTTCCAAGTGTCAACTTATAAAGTGGGGATTTTTTCCAAGTGTCAACTTATATAGTCGGGATTTTTTTTCAAAGTGTCAACTTGTAAAGTGGGGATTTTTTCCAAGTGTCTACTTTTGGTTCACCATGCCTTCCAGAGTCAAAGAAGCCCCCGAGTGAGACCCAAAGAACCGGACCGAGTGATGTCATTTGGGGTCCTATTTTCAGTCATTTTGTGGGATTTCGGTGACGCCGAGGAGGGAAGCAGGTGTCAAGGGACAGGGGGGTGCCTGTCCCTTTAAGAAGGCCGGCTTGCCGTGGATCTACACCCGGGTAGGGAATTCAAAACAGGTCCCTCTATTTGCTGGAAGTCAGCACGAAAAAAAGCTGGAAATATGACAGAGTGCCCCAAAAAAAAAAAGAAGCTGCAATGATGGCAGAGTGTCCATGTTGCTGTCCCTTTAGGAAGGCCGGCTCGCCGTGGATCTCCACCCGGGTGGGGAATTCCAAATAGGTCCCTCCATTTGCTGGAAGTGCCCCCCCCAAAAGCTGTCCATTTCCCCAAGTTTTTAAGGGAAACAAAAACCAGGGTTGGGGTTGGATGCATCACACTGTAAGTCTCGGCTGCAGCCAGAAGCAAGTATTAAAAAGGTAGACATCAACCATCATTTAAAAAGGGGAAAACAAATCCATTCATCAATAAATCATATCCAAATTAAAAAAAAGAGGCAGCTCAAAAGAGAGGGTGTGTGTCCAGCAGAAAATAGGCATGATAAACAAAGAGGGCTGGGGTTTGGAGGAGGGCAAAATGTCCCGCAGCCGGCCGCCCGAGTTCCGGGATGCCCAGCACGTCCATAACGCACCCCGCAAAGTCAAACTGGAAGTGGAGGGGAAAAAAGCTGGGAAAGAAGTTGAATGTCCTCAAAGTGTTCCAAAATCAGTCCCACGAGTCCCGCAGCTGGCCACCCGAGTCCAGGGAAGCCCGGCACCTCCGTAACAAGGCCCGCAAAGTCACACTGCAAGTGGGGGAGAAAAGCTGGCATAGTAGCCAAAAGTCCTCAAAGTGTTCAAAAATCAGTCCCCCACCAGCCCCGCAGCTGGCCACCCGAGTCCAGGGACGCCCGGCACAGCCGTAACGCACCCCGCAAAGTCAAACTGCAAGTGGGGGAGAAAAGCTGGGGGAAAATCCAAAAGTCCTCAAAGTTTTCAAAATCCGCACCCGGGACTGAGTCCAGCAAGTCCCCCCGGTCCCAAAAATGCCATTTTTTTCAAAAAATACCCAAAAAATGCGGGGGCCGGATTTCGGAACCGGCGTACCGCTTTCGGCCCGCGTGCCCTAGATTGGAGACCGATGTCAAAAATGGACGCCGGTCGGGTATTTTTTTCCTTGGGGTCTATAGAGAGTAAATCCGGAGGAAAATTGGCCTTACGAGCAAAGGGAGGGATTTTAGGGGGCATAACGTCCAGCCGCGTGCCTCCCGGGTCCCGGGGAAGAGAAAGTCCAGAAAACTCATAAAATCATGCCCAGCATGGAGATCCACAAGTCCCGCCGCAGGCCCGAGGCTTCCCGGGTCCCGGGAATGACCAAAAGACACCCAGGAGTGGACCATCGAAAGTGGGAGGGAAATGGAGGGAAAGTCGGGAAAAAGGTCCAAAATGGGTTGAAAATCATATGATCCCACCCAGGGTAGAGTTCCACAAGTCCCGCAGCGAGCTGCACGAGCCGCAGGAACACCGGGAATGGCCAAAAGGCACCCAGAAGTGAACCAGCGAAAGTGGGGGAAAAATGGAGGAAAAGGAGGAAAAAGTACCAAATTGTTTAAAAATCCTACCCAGGATGGAGTTCCACAAGTCCCGCAGCGAGCTGCACGAGCCGCAGGAACACCGGGAATGACCAAAAGGCACCCAGAAGTGAACCAGCGAAAGTGGGGGAAAAATGGAGGAAAAGGAGGAAAAAGTACCAAATTGTTTAAAAATCCTACCCAGGATGGAGTTCCACAAGTCCCGCAGCGAGCTGCACGAGCCGCAGGAACACCGGGAATGACCAAAAGGCACCCAGAAGTGAACCAGCGAAAGTGGGGGAAAAATGGAGGAAAAGGAGGAAAAAGTGCCAAATTGTTTAAAAATCCTACCCAGGATGGAGTTCCAGAAGCCCTGCAGCGAGCTGCACGAGCCGCAGGAACACCGGGAATGACCAAAAGGCACCCAGAAGTGAACCAGCGAAAGTGGGGGAAAAATGGAGGAAAAGGAGGAAAAAGTACCAAATTGTTTAAAAATCCTACCCAGGATGGAGTTCCACGAGTCCCGCAGCGAGCTGCACGAGCCGCAGGAACACCGGGAATGACCAAAAGGCACCCAGAAGTGAACCATCAAAAGTGGGGGACAATTTGAGAAAAAGTTGGAAAAAGGTCCGAAATTGATTAAAAATCCTACCCAGGATGGAGTTCCAGAAGCCCCGCAGCGAGCTGCACGAGCCGCAGGAACACCGGGAATGACCAAAAGGCACCCAGAAGTGAACCATCAAAAGTGGGGGACAATTTGAGAAAAAGTTGGAAAAAGGTCCGAAATTGATTAAAAATCCTACCCAGGATGGAGTTCCAGAAGCCCCGCAGCGAGCTGCACGAGCCGCAGGAACACCGGGAATGACCAAAAGGCACCCAGAAGTGAACCATCAAAAGTGGGGGACAATTTGAGAAAAAGTTGGAAAAAGGTCCGAAATTGATTAAAAATCCTACCCAGGATGGAGTTCCAGAAGCCCCGCAGCGAGCTGCGCGAGCCGCAGGAACACCGGGAATGACCAAAAGGCACCCAGAAGTGAACCATCAAAAGTGGGGGACAATTTGAGAAAAAGTTGGAAAAAGGTCCGAAATTGATTAAAAATCCTACCCAGGATGGAGTTCCACAAGTCCCGCAGCGAGCTGCACGAGCCGCAGGAACACCGGGAATGACCAAAAGGCACCCAGAAGTGAACCATCAAAAGTGGGGGACAATTTGAGAAAAAGTTGGAAAAAGGTCCGAAATTGATTAAAAATCCTACCCAGGATGGAGTTCCAGAAGCCCCGCAGCGAGCTGCGCGAGCCGCAGGAACACCGGGAATGACCAAAAGGCACCCAGAAGTGAACCATCAAAAGTGGGGGACAATTTGAGAAAAAGTTGGAAAAAGGTCCGAAATTGATTAAAAATCCTACCCAGGATGGAGTTCCACAAGTCCCGCAGCGAGCTGCACGAGCCGCAGGAACACCGGGAATGACCAAAAGGCACCCAGAAGTGAACCATCAAAAGTGGGGGACAATTTGAGAAAAAGTTGGAAAAAGGTCCGAAATTGATTAAAAATCCTACCCAGGATGGAGTTCCAGAAGCCCCGCAGCGAGCTGCGCGAGCCGCAGGAACACCGGGAATGACCAAAAGGCACCCAGAAGTGAACCATCAAAAGTGGGGGACAATTTGAGAAAAAGTTGGAAAAAGGTCCGAAATTGATTAAAAATCCTACCCAGGATGGAGTTCCAGAAGCCCCGCAGCGAGCTGCGCGAGCCGCAGGAACACCGGGAATGACCAAAAGGCACCCAGAAGTGAACCATCAAAAGTGGGGGACAATTTGAGAAAAAGTTGGAAAAAGGTCCGAAATTGATTAAAAATCCTACCCAGGATGGAGTTCCACAAGTCCCGCAGCGAGCTGCACGAGCCGCAGGAACACCGGGAATGACCAAAAGGCACCCAGAAGTGAACCATCAAAAGTGGGGGACAATTTGAGAAAAAGTTGGAAAAAGGTCCGAAATTGATTAAAAATCCTACCCAGGATGGAGTTCCAGAAGCCCCGCAGCGAGCTGCGCGAGCCGCAGGAACACCGGGAATGACCAAAAGGCACCCAGAAGTGAACCATCAAAAGTGGGGGACAATTTGAGAAAAAGTTGGAAAAAGGTCCGAAATTGATTAAAAATCCTACCCAGGATGGAGTTCCACAAGTCCCGCAGCGAGCTGCACGAGCCGCAGGAACACCGGGAATGACCAAAAGGCACCCAGAAGTGAACCATCAAAAGTGGGGGACAATTTGAGAAAAAGTTGGAAAAAGGTCCGAAATTGATTAAAAATCCTACCCAGGATGGAGTTCCAGAAGCCCCGCAGCGAGCTGCACGAGCCGCAGGAACACCGGGAATGACCAAAAGGCACCCAGAAGTGAACCATCAAAAGTGGGGGACAATTTGAGAAAAAGTTGGAAAAAGGTCCGAAATTGATTAAAAATCCTACCCAGGATGGAGTTCCACAAGTCCCGCAGCGAGCTGCACGAGCCGCAGGAACACCGGGAATGACCAAAAGGCACCCAGAAGTGAACCATCAAAAGTGGGGGACAATTTGAGAAAAAGTTGGAAAAAGGGCCGAAATTGTTTAAAAATCCTACCCAGGATGGAGTTCCAGAAGCCCCGCAGTGAGCTGCCCGAGCCGCAGGAACACCGGGAATGACCAAAAGATACCCAGGAGTGAACCAGCCAAAGTGGGGGACAATTTGAGAAAAAGTTGGAAAAAGGTCCGAAATTGTTTAAAAATCCTACCCAGGATGGAGTTCCAGAAGTCCCGCAGCGAGCTGCGCGAGCTCCGGGACCCCCGGGAATGACCAAAAGATACCCAGGAGTGAACCAGCGAAAGTGGGGGACAATTTGAGAAAAAGTTGGAAAAAGGGCCGAAATTGTTTAAAAATCCTACCCAGGATGGAGTTCCAGAAGCCCCGCAGTGAGCTGCCCGAGCCGCAGGAACACCGGGAATGACCAAAAGATACCCAGGAGTGAACCAGCCAAAGTGGGGGACAATTTGAGAAAAAGTTGGAAAAAGGTCCGAAATTGTTTAAAAATCCTACCCAGGATGGAGTTCCAGAAGCCCCGCAGCGAGCTGCGCGAGCTCCGGGACCCCCGGGAATGACCAAAAGATACCCAGGAGTGAACCAGCGAAAGTGGGGGACAATTTGAGAAAAAGTTGGAAAAAGGTCCGAAATTGTTTAAAAATCCTACCCAGGATGGAGTTCCAGAAGTCCCGCAGCGAGCTGCGCGAGCTCCGGGGCCCCCGGGAATGACCAAAAGATACCCAGGAGTGAACCAGCCCAAGTGGGGGACAAATGGAAGAAAAGCCGGGCCAAGTCCAAAAAAGTTGGATTTTTTGCCAAAGTGTCAACATGCGTGATTTTGTCAGAGTGTCCACTTTTGGGATTTTTTCTAAGTCCAACAACGAGAGAGGCCTGGCCTCCAGCCTGTCTAGCCTCTTCCATGAGACACTTAGAAAAAATCCCGTGCAAAAAAAGTGGATTTTTTCTAAGTCCAACAACGAGAGAGGCCTAAGTTCCAGCCTCCTTAGCCTCTTTCTTCCGTGGAGCAAAAGTTGGATTTTTTGCCTAAGTGTCAACATGCGTGATTTTGTCAGAGTGTCCACTTTTGGGATTTTTTCTAAGTCCAACAACGAGAGAGGCCTGGCCTCCAGCCTGTTTAGCCTCTTCCATGTGACACTTAGAAAAAATCCCGTGCAAAAAAAGTGGATTTTTTCTAAGTCCAACAACGAGAGAGGCCTAACTTCCAGCCTCCTTAGCCTCTTTCGTTCACATACTTAGAAAAAAATCCCAGCGCCAAGCCCAATGCATTTCAATGGGATTTATTTTTCGAGCCGGATTTTTTCTAAGTCCAACAACGAGAGAGGCTTGAGTTCTAGCCTACTTTAAGCCTCTTTCGATTTTCCCTGTTTTTACCAGGTCTACCAAAACACCCCCATCACGTTAGTAGGTGCGCCAGGCTTAGACAGGCCGAATTGGCAGGAAATGTGTCCGAGTCAAAGTGAGCTATTTTGGGACTCAAAAGTTGGATTTTCCCCCTCTTTTCGATGGTTCTTTTTTCGAATGGTTCTTCCAGGCTCTGAGGACAGGGGCTCACGCGGACATGCGTGGCCGCCTAGGGGGCGCTATCTCGGACACATTTAGGGACATGGACACCCTGGAAGAACAAACATAAAAATTTTTTCGACCTGATTTCAGACCAGCCTCTTTCTTAAGGACTTCCAGGACTCGAGCGACAGGGGCTCGGTCCTGAGTGCGCGCCCGGCCAGGGGGCGCTATCCCGGACACATTTCGGGACATTTAAACCATGGATGGACAAACATAAAAATTTTTTCGACCTGATTTCAGACCAGCCTCTTTCTTAAGGACTTCCAGGACTCGAGCGACAGGGGCTCGGTCCTGAGTGCGCGCCCGGCCAGGGGGCGCTATCCCGGACACATTTCGGGACATTTAAACCATGGATGGACAAACATAAAAATTGAAAGACCTGATTCGACCCAGCCTCTCGGGGCTTTTCCCAGGGCCGGAGCGACAGGGGCTCGGCCCTACGGCGTGCCCGCCTAGGGGGCGCTATGACGGACACACCAGGGGACACGGACACCCTGGGTGGACAAACATAAAAAATTGAAAGACCTGATTCGACCCAGCCTCTCGGGGCTTTTCCCAGGGCCGGAGCGACAGGGGCTCGGCCCTACGGCGTGCCCGCCTAGGGGGCGCTATGACGGACACACCAGGGGACACGGACACCCTGGGTGGACAAACATAAAAAATGGAAAGACCTGATTCGACCCAGCCTCTCGGGGCTTTTCCCAGGGCCGGAGCGACAGGGGCTCGGTCCTACGGCGTGCCCGCCTAGGGGGCGCTATGACGGACACACCAGGGGACACGGACACCCTGGGTGGACAAACATAAAAAATTGAAAGACCTTATTCGACCCAGCCTCTCGGGGCTTTCCCAGGGCCGGAGCGACAGGGGCTCGGTCCTACGGCGTGCCCGCCTAGGGGGCGCTATCACGGACACATCAGGGGACACGGACACCCTGGATGGACAAACATAAAAATTGAAAGACCCGATTTGACCCAGCCTCTCGGGGCTTTTCCCAGGGCCGGAGCGACAGGGGCTCGGTCCTACGGCGTGCCCGCCTAGGGGGCGCTATGACGGACACACCAGGGGACACGGACACCCTGGGTGGACAAACATAAAAA
>NW_026907006.1:92500-97500 GCF_033978795.1 Nerophis ophidion
TCAGCACGAAAAAAAGCTGGAAATATGACAGAGTGCCCCAAAAAAAAAAAGAAGCTGCAATGATGGCAGAGTGTCCATGTTGCTGTCCCTTTAGGAAGGCCGGCTCGCCGTGGATCTCCACCCGGGTGGGGAATTCCAAATAGGTCCCTCCATTTGCTGGAAGTGCCCCCCCCAAAAGCTGTCCATTTCCCCAAGTTTTTAAGGGAAACAAAAACCAGGGTTGGGGTTGGATGCATCACACTGTAAGTCTCGGCTGCAGCCAGAAGCAAGTATTAAAAAGGTAGACATCAACCATCATTTAAAAAGGGGAAAACAAATCCATTCATCAATAAATCATATCCAAATTAAAAAAAAGAGGCAGCTCAAAAGAGAGGGTGTGTGTCCAGCAGAAAATAGGCATGATAAACAAAGAGGGCTGGGGTTTGGAGGAGGGCAAAATGTCCCGCAGCCGGCCGCCCGAGTTCCGGGATGCCCAGCACGTCCATAACGCACCCCGCAAAGTCAAACTGGAAGTGGAGGGGAAAAAAGCTGGGAAAGAAGTTGAATGTCCTCAAAGTGTTCCAAAATCAGTCCCACGAGTCCCGCAGCTGGCCACCCGAGTCCAGGGAAGCCCGGCACCTCCGTAACAAGGCCCGCAAAGTCACACTGCAAGTGGGGGAGAAAAGCTGGCATAGTAGCCAAAAGTCCTCAAAGTGTTCAAAAATCAGTCCCCCACCAGCCCCGCAGCTGGCCACCCGAGTCCAGGGACGCCCGGCACAGCCGTAACGCACCCCGCAAAGTCAAACTGCAAGTGGGGGAGAAAAGCTGGGGGAAAATCCAAAAGTCCTCAAAGTTTTCAAAATCCGCACCCGGGACTGAGTCCAGCAAGTCCCCCCGGTCCCAAAAATGCCATTTTTTTCAAAAAATACCCAAAAAATGCGGGGGCCGGATTTCGGAACCGGCGTACCGCTTTCGGCCCGCGTGCCCTAGATTGGAGACCGATGTCAAAAATGGACGCCGGTCGGGTATTTTTTTCCTTGGGGTCTATAGAGAGTAAATCCGGAGGAAAATTGGCCTTACGAGCAAAGGGAGGGATTTTAGGGGGCATAACGTCCAGCCGCGTGCCTCCCGGGTCCCGGGGAAGAGAAAGTCCAGAAAACTCATAAAATCATGCCCAGCATGGAGATCCACAAGTCCCGCCGCAGGCCCGAGGCTTCCCGGGTCCCGGGAATGACCAAAAGACACCCAGGAGTGGACCATCGAAAGTGGGAGGGAAATGGAGGGAAAGTCGGGAAAAAGGTCCAAAATGGGTTGAAAATCATATGATCCCACCCAGGGTAGAGTTCCACAAGTCCCGCAGCGAGCTGCACGAGCCGCAGGAACACCGGGAATGGCCAAAAGGCACCCAGAAGTGAACCAGCGAAAGTGGGGGAAAAATGGAGGAAAAGGAGGAAAAAGTACCAAATTGTTTAAAAATCCTACCCAGGATGGAGTTCCACAAGTCCCGCAGCGAGCTGCACGAGCCGCAGGAACACCGGGAATGACCAAAAGGCACCCAGAAGTGAACCAGCGAAAGTGGGGGAAAAATGGAGGAAAAGGAGGAAAAAGTACCAAATTGTTTAAAAATCCTACCCAGGATGGAGTTCCACAAGTCCCGCAGCGAGCTGCACGAGCCGCAGGAACACCGGGAATGACCAAAAGGCACCCAGAAGTGAACCAGCGAAAGTGGGGGAAAAATGGAGGAAAAGGAGGAAAAAGTGCCAAATTGTTTAAAAATCCTACCCAGGATGGAGTTCCAGAAGCCCTGCAGCGAGCTGCACGAGCCGCAGGAACACCGGGAATGACCAAAAGGCACCCAGAAGTGAACCAGCGAAAGTGGGGGAAAAATGGAGGAAAAGGAGGAAAAAGTACCAAATTGTTTAAAAATCCTACCCAGGATGGAGTTCCACGAGTCCCGCAGCGAGCTGCACGAGCCGCAGGAACACCGGGAATGACCAAAAGGCACCCAGAAGTGAACCATCAAAAGTGGGGGACAATTTGAGAAAAAGTTGGAAAAAGGTCCGAAATTGATTAAAAATCCTACCCAGGATGGAGTTCCAGAAGCCCCGCAGCGAGCTGCACGAGCCGCAGGAACACCGGGAATGACCAAAAGGCACCCAGAAGTGAACCATCAAAAGTGGGGGACAATTTGAGAAAAAGTTGGAAAAAGGTCCGAAATTGATTAAAAATCCTACCCAGGATGGAGTTCCAGAAGCCCCGCAGCGAGCTGCACGAGCCGCAGGAACACCGGGAATGACCAAAAGGCACCCAGAAGTGAACCATCAAAAGTGGGGGACAATTTGAGAAAAAGTTGGAAAAAGGTCCGAAATTGATTAAAAATCCTACCCAGGATGGAGTTCCAGAAGCCCCGCAGCGAGCTGCGCGAGCCGCAGGAACACCGGGAATGACCAAAAGGCACCCAGAAGTGAACCATCAAAAGTGGGGGACAATTTGAGAAAAAGTTGGAAAAAGGTCCGAAATTGATTAAAAATCCTACCCAGGATGGAGTTCCACAAGTCCCGCAGCGAGCTGCACGAGCCGCAGGAACACCGGGAATGACCAAAAGGCACCCAGAAGTGAACCATCAAAAGTGGGGGACAATTTGAGAAAAAGTTGGAAAAAGGTCCGAAATTGATTAAAAATCCTACCCAGGATGGAGTTCCAGAAGCCCCGCAGCGAGCTGCGCGAGCCGCAGGAACACCGGGAATGACCAAAAGGCACCCAGAAGTGAACCATCAAAAGTGGGGGACAATTTGAGAAAAAGTTGGAAAAAGGTCCGAAATTGATTAAAAATCCTACCCAGGATGGAGTTCCACAAGTCCCGCAGCGAGCTGCACGAGCCGCAGGAACACCGGGAATGACCAAAAGGCACCCAGAAGTGAACCATCAAAAGTGGGGGACAATTTGAGAAAAAGTTGGAAAAAGGTCCGAAATTGATTAAAAATCCTACCCAGGATGGAGTTCCAGAAGCCCCGCAGCGAGCTGCGCGAGCCGCAGGAACACCGGGAATGACCAAAAGGCACCCAGAAGTGAACCATCAAAAGTGGGGGACAATTTGAGAAAAAGTTGGAAAAAGGTCCGAAATTGATTAAAAATCCTACCCAGGATGGAGTTCCAGAAGCCCCGCAGCGAGCTGCGCGAGCCGCAGGAACACCGGGAATGACCAAAAGGCACCCAGAAGTGAACCATCAAAAGTGGGGGACAATTTGAGAAAAAGTTGGAAAAAGGTCCGAAATTGATTAAAAATCCTACCCAGGATGGAGTTCCACAAGTCCCGCAGCGAGCTGCACGAGCCGCAGGAACACCGGGAATGACCAAAAGGCACCCAGAAGTGAACCATCAAAAGTGGGGGACAATTTGAGAAAAAGTTGGAAAAAGGTCCGAAATTGATTAAAAATCCTACCCAGGATGGAGTTCCAGAAGCCCCGCAGCGAGCTGCGCGAGCCGCAGGAACACCGGGAATGACCAAAAGGCACCCAGAAGTGAACCATCAAAAGTGGGGGACAATTTGAGAAAAAGTTGGAAAAAGGTCCGAAATTGATTAAAAATCCTACCCAGGATGGAGTTCCACAAGTCCCGCAGCGAGCTGCACGAGCCGCAGGAACACCGGGAATGACCAAAAGGCACCCAGAAGTGAACCATCAAAAGTGGGGGACAATTTGAGAAAAAGTTGGAAAAAGGTCCGAAATTGATTAAAAATCCTACCCAGGATGGAGTTCCAGAAGCCCCGCAGCGAGCTGCACGAGCCGCAGGAACACCGGGAATGACCAAAAGGCACCCAGAAGTGAACCATCAAAAGTGGGGGACAATTTGAGAAAAAGTTGGAAAAAGGTCCGAAATTGATTAAAAATCCTACCCAGGATGGAGTTCCACAAGTCCCGCAGCGAGCTGCACGAGCCGCAGGAACACCGGGAATGACCAAAAGGCACCCAGAAGTGAACCATCAAAAGTGGGGGACAATTTGAGAAAAAGTTGGAAAAAGGGCCGAAATTGTTTAAAAATCCTACCCAGGATGGAGTTCCAGAAGCCCCGCAGTGAGCTGCCCGAGCCGCAGGAACACCGGGAATGACCAAAAGATACCCAGGAGTGAACCAGCCAAAGTGGGGGACAATTTGAGAAAAAGTTGGAAAAAGGTCCGAAATTGTTTAAAAATCCTACCCAGGATGGAGTTCCAGAAGTCCCGCAGCGAGCTGCGCGAGCTCCGGGACCCCCGGGAATGACCAAAAGATACCCAGGAGTGAACCAGCGAAAGTGGGGGACAATTTGAGAAAAAGTTGGAAAAAGGGCCGAAATTGTTTAAAAATCCTACCCAGGATGGAGTTCCAGAAGCCCCGCAGTGAGCTGCCCGAGCCGCAGGAACACCGGGAATGACCAAAAGATACCCAGGAGTGAACCAGCCAAAGTGGGGGACAATTTGAGAAAAAGTTGGAAAAAGGTCCGAAATTGTTTAAAAATCCTACCCAGGATGGAGTTCCAGAAGCCCCGCAGCGAGCTGCGCGAGCTCCGGGACCCCCGGGAATGACCAAAAGATACCCAGGAGTGAACCAGCGAAAGTGGGGGACAATTTGAGAAAAAGTTGGAAAAAGGTCCGAAATTGTTTAAAAATCCTACCCAGGATGGAGTTCCAGAAGTCCCGCAGCGAGCTGCGCGAGCTCCGGGGCCCCCGGGAATGACCAAAAGATACCCAGGAGTGAACCAGCCCAAGTGGGGGACAAATGGAAGAAAAGCCGGGCCAAGTCCAAAAAAGTTGGATTTTTTGCCAAAGTGTCAACATGCGTGATTTTGTCAGAGTGTCCACTTTTGGGATTTTTTCTAAGTCCAACAACGAGAGAGGCCTGGCCTCCAGCCTGTCTAGCCTCTTCCATGAGACACTTAGAAAAAATCCCGTGCAAAAAAAGTGGATTTTTTCTAAGTCCAACAACGAGAGAGGCCTAAGTTCCAGCCTCCTTAGCCTCTTTCTTCCGTGGAGCAAAAGTTGGATT
>NW_026907006.1:102500-110000 GCF_033978795.1 Nerophis ophidion
GAAAAATGAAAAAAGTCCCTCTATGTGATGGTAGTCAGCAACAAAAAGCTGGAATTTTTCTAAGTGTCAAGGAGGGTGTCGCTTCCAGAAGGCCCACCCGCCTTGGATCACCACCCGGTTAAGAAAAATGAAAAAAGTCCCTCTATTTAATGGAAGTCAGCAACAAAAAGCTGCAAATATGACAGAGTATCTAGGAGGGTGTCGCTTCCAGAAGGCCCACCCGCCGTCAGCAACAAAAAGCTGGCTAACCCTAACCCTAACCCTAACCCTAATCCCAACCCTAACCCTAACCCTAACCCTAGGTGTCCAGGCGGGGGTCCCTTCCAGGAGGCCCCCCGGCCTTGGATCACCAGCCGGGTCGATAAGTCAAAAGTAGTCCCTCTATTTGATGGAAGTCAGAGGAAAAAAGCTGGAAATATGACAAGGTGTTCCGGAGGGAGTCCCTTCAAGAACGCCCCGCTAACCCTAACCCTAATCCCAACCCTAACCCTAACCCTAACCCTAAGTGTCCAGGCGGGTGTCCATTCCAGAAGGCCCACCCGCCTTGGATCACATTCCGGTTAAGAAACATGAAAAAAGTCCCTCTATTGAATGGAAGTCAGCACAAAAAAGCTGAAAATATGACAAAGTGTCAAGGAGGGTGTCGCTTCCAGAAGGCCCGCCCGCCTTGGATCGACACCCGGCTAAGAAACATGAAAAAAGTCCCTCTATTTGATGGAAGTCAGAGGGAAAAAAAGCTGGAATTTTTCTAAGTGTCAAGGAGGGTGTCGCTTCCAGAAGGCCCGCCCGCCTTGGATCACCACCCGGTTAAGAAACATGGAAAAAGTCCCTCTATTTGATGGAAGTCAGCAACAAAAAGCTGGATTTTTTCTAAGTGTCAAGGAGGGTGTCGCTTCCAGAAGGCCCACCTGCCTTGGATCGACACCCGGTTAAGAAACATGGAAAAAGTCCCTCTATTGAATGGAAGTCAGCACAAAAAAGCTGAAAATATGACAGAGTGTCAAGGAGGGTGTCGCTTCCAGAAGGCCCACCCGCCTTGGATCGACACCCGGTTAAGAAAAATGAAAAAAGTCCCTCAATTTAATGGAAGTCAGCAACAAAAAGCTGGATTTTTTCTAAGTGTGAAGGAGAGGGTCGCTTCCAGAAGGCCCACCTGCCTTGGATCGACACCCGGTTAAGAAACATGGAAAAAGTCCCTCTATTTGATGGAAGTCAGCAACAAAAAGCTGGATTTTTTCTAAGTGTCAAGGAGGGTGTCGCTTCCAGAAGGCCCACCTGCCTTGGATCGACACCCGGTTAAGAAACATGGAAAAAGTCCCTCTATTTGATGGAAGTCAGCAACAAAAAGCTGGATTTTTTCTAAGTGTAAAAGTTGGGATTTTTTCTAAGTGTCAACTTTTGGTGTACCAACCCTTCCAAAATAAAGTCGGGATTTTTTCTAAGTGTCAACTTTTGGTGTACCAACCCTTCCAAAATAAAGTCGGGATTTTTTCTAAGTGTCAACTTTTGGTGTACCAACCCTTCCAAAATAAAGTCGGGATTTTTTCTAAGTGTCAACTTTTGGTGTACCAACACTTCCAAAATAAAGTGGGGATTTTTTTCTAAGTGTCAACTTATATAGTCGGGATTTTTTCTAAGTGTCAACTTATATAGTCGGGATTTTTTCCAAGTGTCAATTTATAAAGTGGGGATTCTTTTCCAAGTGTCAACCTGTAAAGTGGGGATTTTTTTTCCAAGTGTCCACTTTTGGTTCACCATGCCTTCCAGAGTCAAAGAAGCCCCCGAGTGAGACCCAAAAAACCGGACCGAGTGATGTCATTTGGGGTCCTATTTTCAGTCATTTTGTGGGATTTCGGTGACGCCGAGGAGGGAAGCAGGTGTCAAGGGACAGGGGGGTGCCTGTCCCTTTAAGAAGGCCGGCTTGCCGTGGATCTACACCCGGGTAGGGAATTCAAAATAGGTCCCTCTATTTGCTGGAGGGAAGCAGGTGTCAAGGGACAGGGGGGTGCCTGTCCCTTTAAGAAGGCCGGCTTGCCGTGGATCTACACCCGGGTAGGGAATTCAAAACAGGTCCCTCTATTTGCTGGAAGTCAGCACAAAAAAGCTGGAAATATGACAGGGGGGGGAAAAAAAAGAAGAAGCTGCAATGATGGCAGAGTGTCCATGTGCCTGTCCCTTTAAGAAGGCCGGCTTGCCGTGGATCTCCACCCGGGTGGGGAATTCCAAATAGGTCCCTCTATTTGCTGGAAGTGCCCCCCCAAAAAGCTGTCCATTTCCCCAAGTTTTTAAGGAGGGAAAAGCCACTTTAAGCCTAAAAAGGAAAGCGGGGATTTGGAGCCCTCCGGTGGACTTCCGCCGCCGCTGCACCCTTAGAAGAAAAAGCTGCACTTATGGCAGAGTGTCCATGTGCCTGTGCCTTTAGGAAGGCCGGCTTGCCGTGGTTCTGCACCAGGGTAGGGAATTCAAAATAGGTCCCTCTATCTGCTGGAAGTCAGCACAAAAAAAAGCTGGAAATATGACAGAGTGTCAACTTTTAGTGTAATAGACCTGCGAAAGTCAAAGTGGGGATTTTTTCTAAGTGTCCACTTTTGGTGTACCAACCTTTCCAAAATAAAGTGGGGATTTTTTCTAAGTGTCCACTTTTGGTGTACCAACCTTTCCAAAATAAAGTGGGGATTTTTTCTAAGTGTCCACTTTTGGTGTACCAACCCTTCCAAAATAAAGTCGGGATTTTTTCTAAGTGTCAACTTATAAAGTCGGGATTTTTTCTAAGTGTCAACTTATAAAGTCTGGATTTTTTCTAAGTGTCAACTTATAAAGTCGGGATTTTTTCCAAGTGTCAACTTATAAAGTGGGGATTTTTTCCAAGTGTCAACTTATATAGTCGGGATTTTTTTTCAAAGTGTCAACTTGTAAAGTGGGGATTTTTTCCAAGTGTCTACTTTTGGTTCACCATGCCTTCCAGAGTCAAAGAAGCCCCCGAGTGAGACCCAAAGAACCGGACCGAGTGATGTCATTTGGGGCCCTATTTTGAGTCATTTTGTGGGATTTCGGTGACGCCGAGGAGGGAAGCAGGTGTCAAGGGACAGGGGGGTGCCTGTCCCTTTAAGAAGGCCGGCTTGCCGTGGATCTACACCCGGGTAGGGAATTCAAAACAGGTCCCTCTATTTGCTGGAAGTCAGCACGAAAAAAAGCTGGAAATATGACAGAGTGCCCCAAAAAAAAAAAGAAGCTGCAATGATGGCAGAGTGTCCATGTTGCTGTCCCTTTAGGAAGGCCGGCTCGCCGTGGATCTCCACCCGGGTGGGGAATTCCAAATAGGTCCCTCCATTTGCTGGAAGTGCCCCCCCAAAAAGCTGTCCATTTCCCCAAGTTTTTAAGGGAAACAAAAACCAGGGTTGGGGTTGGATGCATCACACTGTAAGTCTCGGCTGCAGCCAGAAGCAAGTATTAAAAAGATAGACATCAACCAGGGGAAAACAAATCCATTCATCAATAAATCATATCCAAATTTAAAAAAAGAGGCAGCTCAAAAGAGAGGGTGTGTGTCCAGCAGAAAATAGGCATGATAAACAAAGAGGGCTGGGGTTTGGAGGAGGGCAAAATGTCCCGCAGCCGGCCGCCCGAGTTCCGGGATGCCCAGCACGTCCATAACGCACCCCGCAAAGTCAAACTGGAAGTGGAGGGGAAAAAAGCTGGGAAAGAAGTTAAATGTCCTCAAAGTGTTCCAAAATCAGTCCCACGAGTCCCGCAGCTGGCCACCCGAGTCCAGGGAAGCCCGGCACCTCCGTAACAAGGCCCGCAAAGTCACACTGCAAGTGGGGGAGAAAAGCTGGCATAGTAGCCAAAAGTCCTCAAAGTGTTCAAAAATCAGTCCCCCACCAGCCCCGCAGCTGGCCACCCGAGTCCAGGGACGCCCGGCACAGCCGTAACGCACCCCGCAAAGTCAAACTGCAAGTGGGGGAGAAAAGCTGGGGGAAAATCCAAAAGTCCTCAAAGTTTTCAAAATCCGCACCCGGGACTGAGTCCAGCAAGTCCCCCCGGTCCCAAAAATGCCATTTTTTTCAAAAAATACCCAAAAAATGCGGGGGCCGGATTTCGGAACCGGCGTACCGCTTTCGGCCCGCGTGCCCTAGATTGGAGACCGATGTCAAAAATGGACGCCGGTCGGGTATTTTTTTCCTTGGGGTCTATAGAGAGTAAATCCGGAGGAAAATTGGCCTTACGAGCAAAGGGAGGGATTTTAGGGGGCATAACGTCCAGCCGCGTGCCTCCCGGGTCCCGGGGAAGAGAAAGTCCAGAAAACTCATAAAATCATGCCCAGCATGGAGATCCACAAGTCCCGCCGCAGGCCCGAGGCTTCCCGGGTCCCGGGAATGACCAAAAGACACCCAGGAGTGGACCATCGAAAGTGGGAGGGAAATGGAGGGAAAGTCGGGAAAAAGGTCCAAAATGGGTTGAAAATCATATGATCCCACCCAGGGTAGAGTTCCACAAGTCCCGCAGCGAGCTGCACGAGCCGCAGGAACACCGGGAATGACCAAAAGGCACCCAGAAGTGAACCAGCGAAAGTGGGGGAAAAATGGAGGAAAAGGAGGAAAAAGTACCAAATTGTTTAAAAATCCTACCCAGGATGGAGTTCCACAAGTCCCGCAGCGAGCTGCACGAGCCGCAGGAACACCGGGAATGACCAAAAGGCACCCAGAAGTGAACCAGCGAAAGTGGGGGAAAAATGGAGGAAAAGGAGGAAAAAGTACCAAATTGTTTAAAAATCCTACCCAGGATGGAGTTCCACAAGTCCCGCAGCGAGCTGCACGAGCCGCAGGAACACCGGGAATGACCAAAAGGCACCCAGAAGTGAACCAGCGAAAGTGGGGGAAAAATGGAGGAAAAGGAGGAAAAAGTGCCAAATTGTTTAAAAATCCTACCCAGGATGGAGTTCCAGAAGCCCTGCAGCGAGCTGCACGAGCCGCAGGAACACCGGGAATGACCAAAAGGCACCCAGAAGTGAACCAGCGAAAGTGGGGGAAAAATGGAGGAAAAGGAGGAAAAAGTACCAAATTGTTTAAAAATCCTACCCAGGATGGAGTTCCACGAGTCCCGCAGCGAGCTGCACGAGCCGCAGGAACACCGGGAATGACCAAAAGGCACCCAGAAGTGAACCATCAAAAGTGGGGGACAATTTGAGAAAAAGTTGGAAAAAGGTCCGAAATTGATTAAAAATCCTACCCAGGATGGAGTTCCAGAAGTCCCGCAGCGAGCTGCACGAGCCGCAGGAACACCGGGAATGACCAAAAGGCACCCAGAAGTGAACCATCAAAAGTGGGGGACAATTTGAGAAAAAGTTGGAAAAAGGTCCGAAATTGATTAAAAATCCTACCCGGGATGGAGTTCCAGAAGCCCCGCAGCGAGCTGCGCGAGCCGCAGGAACACCGGGAATGACCAAAAGGCACCCAGAAGTGAACCATCAAAAGTGGGGGACAATTTGAGAAAAAGTTGGAAAAAAGGTCCGAAATTGATTAAAAATCCTACCCAGGATGGAGTTCCAGAAGCCCCGCAGCGAGCTGCACGAGCCGCAGGAACACCGGGAATGACCAAAAGGCACCCAGAAGTGAACCATCAAAAGTGGGGGACAATTTGAGAAAAAGTTGGAAAAAGGTCCGAAATTGATTAAAAATCCTACCCAGGATGGAGTTCCAGAAGCCCCGCAGCGAGCTGCGCGAGCCGCAGGAACACCGGGAATGACCAAAAGGCACCCAGAAGTGAACCATCAAAAGTGGGGGACAATTTGAGAAAAAGTTGGAAAAAGGTCCGAAATTGATTAAAAATCCTACCCAGGATGGAGTTCCTCAAGTCCCGCAGCGAGCTGCACGAGCCGCAGGAACACCGGGAATGACCAAAAGGCACCCAGAAGTGAACCATCAAAAGTGGGGGACAATTTGAGAAAAAGTTGGAAAAAGGTCCGAAATTGATTAAAAATCCTACCCAGGATGGAGTTCCAGAAGCCCCGCAGCGAGCTGCGCGAGCCGCAGGAACACCGGGAATGACCAAAAGGCACCCAGAAGTGAACCATCAAAAGTGGGGGACAATTTGAGAAAAAGTTGGAAAAAGGTCCGAAATTGATTAAAAATCCTACCCAGGATGGAGTTCCAGAAGCCCCGCAGCGAGCTGCGCGAGCCGCAGGAACACCGGGAATGACCAAAAGGCACCCAGAAGTGAACCATCAAAAGTGGGGGACAATTTGAGAAAAAGTTGGAAAAAGGTCCGAAATTGATTAAAAATCCTACCCAGGATGGAGTTCCACAAGTCCCGCAGCGAGCTGCACGAGCCGCAGGAACACCGGGAATGACCAAAAGGCACCCAGAAGTGAACCATCAAAAGTGGGGGACAATTTGAGAAAAAGTTGGAAAAAGGTCCGAAATTGATTAAAAATCCTACCCAGGATGGAGTTCCAGAAGCCCCGCAGCGAGCTGCGCGAGCCGCAGGAACACCGGGAATGACCAAAAGGCACCCAGAAGTGAACCATCAAAAGTGGGGGACAATTTGAGAAAAAGTTGGAAAAAGGGCCGAAATTGTTTAAAAATCCTACCCAGGATGGAGTTCCAGAAGCCCCGCAGTGAGCTGCCCGAGCCGCAGGAACACCGGGAATGACCAAAAGATACCCAGGAGTGAACCAGCCAAAGTGGGGGACAATTTGAGAAAAAGTTGGAAAAAGGTCCGAAATTGTTTAAAAATCCTACCCAGGATGGAGTTCCAGAAGTCCCGCAGCGAGCTGCGCGAGCTCCGGGACCCCCGGGAATGACCAAAAGATACCCAGGAGTGAACCAGCGAAAGTGGGGGACAATTTGAGAAAAAGTTGGAAAAAGGTCCGAAATTGTTTAAAAATCCTACCCAGGATGGAGTTCCAGAAGTCCCGCAGCGAGCTGCGCGAGCTCCGGGGCCCCCGGGAATGACCAAAAGATACCCAGGAGTGAACCAGCCCAAGTGGGGGACAAATGGAAGAAAAGCCGGGCCAAGTCCAAAAAAGTTGGATTTTTTGCCAAAGTGTCAACATGCGTGATTTTGTCAGAGTGTCCACTTTTGGGATTTTTTCAAAGTCCAACAACGAGAGAGGCCTGGCCTCCAGCCTGTCTAGCCTCTTCCATGAGACACTTAGAAAAAATCCCGTGCAAAAAAAGTGGATTTTTTCTAAGTCCAACAACGAGAGAGGCCTAACTTCCAGCCTCCTTAGCCTCTTTCTTCCGTGGAGCAAAAGTTGGATTTTTTGCCTAAGTGTCAACATGCGTGATTTTGTCAGAGTGTCCACTTTTGGGATTTTTTCTAAGTCCAACAACGAGAGAGGCCTGGCCTCCAGCCTGTTTAGCCTCTTCCATGTGACACTTAGAAAAAATCCCAGCCAAAAAAAGTGGATTTTTTCTAAGTCCAACAACGAGAGAGGCCTAACTTCCAGCCTCCTTAGCCTCTTTCTTCCGTGGAGCAAAAGTTGGATTTTTTGCCTAA
>NW_026907006.1:115000-122500 GCF_033978795.1 Nerophis ophidion
AGGTGTCCAGGCGGGGGTCCCTTCCAGGAGGCCCCCCGGCCTTGGATCACCAGCCGGGTCGATAAGTCAAAAGTAGTCCCTCTATTTGATGGAAGTCAGAGGAAAAAAGCTGGAAATATGACAAGGTGTTCCGGAGGGAGTCCCTTCAAGAACGCCCCGCTAACCCTAACCCTAATCCCAACCCTAACCCTAACCCTAACCCTAAGTGTCCAGGCGGGTGTCCATTCCAGAAGGCCCACCCGCCTTGGATCACATTCCGGTTAAGAAACATGAAAAAAGTCCCTCTATTGAATGGAAGTCAGCACAAAAAAGCTGAAAATATGACAAAGTGTCAAGGAGGGTGTCGCTTCCAGAAGGCCCGCCCGCCTTGGATCGACACCCGGCTAAGAAACATGAAAAAAGTCCCTCTATTTGATGGAAGTCAGAGGGAAAAAAAGCTGGAATTTTTCTAAGTGTCAAGGAGGGTGTCGCTTCCAGAAGGCCCGCCCGCCTTGGATCACCACCCGGTTAAGAAACATGGAAAAAGTCCCTCTATTTGATGGAAGTCAGCAACAAAAAGCTGGATTTTTTCTAAGTGTCAAGGAGGGTGTCGCTTCCAGAAGGCCCACCCGCCTTGGATCGACACCCGGTTAAGAAACATGGAAAAAGTCCCTCTATTTGATGGAAGTCAGCAACAAAAAGCTGGATTTTTTCTAAGTGTAAAAGTTGGGATTTTTTCTAAGTGTCAACTTTTGGTGTACCAACCCTTCCAAAATAAAGTCGGGATTTTTTCTAAGTGTCAACTTTTGGTGTACCAACCTTTCCAAAATAAAGTGGGGATTTTTTCTAAGTGTCCACTTTTGGTGTACCAACCTTTCCAAAATAAAGTGGGGATTTTTTCTAAGTGTCCACTTTTGGTGTACCAACCTTTCCAAAATAAAGTGGGGATTTTTTCTAAGTGTCAACTTATAAAGTGGGGATTTTTTCCAAGTGTCAACTTATAAAGTGGGGATTTTTTCCAAGTGTCAACTTATAAAGTGGGGATTTTTTCCAAGTGTCAACTTATATAGTCGGGATTTTTTTTCAAAGTGTCAACTTGTAAAGTGGGGATTTTTTCCAAGTGTCTACTTTTGGTTCACCATGCCTTCCAGAGTCAAAGAAGCCCCCGAGTGAGACCCAAAGAACCGGACCGAGTGATGTCATTTGGGGTCCTATTTTCAGTCATTTTGTGGGATTTCGGTGACGCCGAGGAGGGAAGCAGGTGTCAAGGGACAGGGGGGTGCCTGTCCCTTTAAGAAGGCCGGCTTGCCGTGGATCTACACCCGGGTAGGGAATTCAAAACAGGTCCCTCTATTTGCTGGAAGTCAGCACGAAAAAAAGCTGGAAATATGACAGAGTGCCCCAAAAAAAAAAAGAAGCTGCAATGATGGCAGAGTGTCCATGTTGCTGTCCCTTTAGGAAGGCCGGCTCGCCGTGGATCTCCACCCGGGTGGGGAATTCCAAATAGGTCCCTCCATTTGCTGGAAGTGCCCCCCCCAAAAGCTGTCCATTTCCCCAAGTTTTTAAGGGAAACAAAAACCAGGGTTGGGGTTGGATGCATCACACTGTAAGTCTCGGCTGCAGCCAGAAGCAAGTATTAAAAAGGTAGACATCAACCATCATTTAAAAAGGGGAAAACAAATCCATTCATCAATAAATCATATCCAAATTAAAAAAAAGAGGCAGCTCAAAAGAGAGGGTGTGTGTCCAGCAGAAAATAGGCATGATAAACAAAGAGGGCTGGGGTTTGGAGGAGGGCAAAATGTCCCGCAGCCGGCCGCCCGAGTTCCGGGATGCCCAGCACGTCCATAACGCACCCCGCAAAGTCAAACTGGAAGTGGAGGGGAAAAAAGCTGGGAAAGAAGTTGAATGTCCTCAAAGTGTTCCAAAATCAGTCCCACGAGTCCCGCAGCTGGCCACCCGAGTCCAGGGAAGCCCGGCACCTCCGTAACAAGGCCCGCAAAGTCACACTGCAAGTGGGGGAGAAAAGCTGGCATAGTAGCCAAAAGTCCTCAAAGTGTTCAAAAATCAGTCCCCCACCAGCCCCGCAGCTGGCCACCCGAGTCCAGGGACGCCCGGCACAGCCGTAACGCACCCCGCAAAGTCAAACTGCAAGTGGGGGAGAAAAGCTGGGGGAAAATCCAAAAGTCCTCAAAGTTTTCAAAATCCGCACCCGGGACTGAGTCCAGCAAGTCCCCCCGGTCCCAAAAATGCCATTTTTTTCAAAAAATACCCAAAAAATGCGGGGGCCGGATTTCGGAACCGGCGTACCGCTTTCGGCCCGCGTGCCCTAGATTGGAGACCGATGTCAAAAATGGACGCCGGTCGGGTATTTTTTTCCTTGGGGTCTATAGAGAGTAAATCCGGAGGAAAATTGGCCTTACGAGCAAAGGGAGGGATTTTAGGGGGCATAACGTCCAGCCGCGTGCCTCCCGGGTCCCGGGGAAGAGAAAGTCCAGAAAACTCATAAAATCATGCCCAGCATGGAGATCCACAAGTCCCGCCGCAGGCCCGAGGCTTCCCGGGTCCCGGGAATGACCAAAAGACACCCAGGAGTGGACCATCGAAAGTGGGAGGGAAATGGAGGGAAAGTCGGGAAAAAGGTCCAAAATGGGTTGAAAATCATATGATCCCACCCAGGGTAGAGTTCCACAAGTCCCGCAGCGAGCTGCACGAGCCGCAGGAACACCGGGAATGGCCAAAAGGCACCCAGAAGTGAACCAGCGAAAGTGGGGGAAAAATGGAGGAAAAGGAGGAAAAAGTACCAAATTGTTTAAAAATCCTACCCAGGATGGAGTTCCACAAGTCCCGCAGCGAGCTGCACGAGCCGCAGGAACACCGGGAATGACCAAAAGGCACCCAGAAGTGAACCAGCGAAAGTGGGGGAAAAATGGAGGAAAAGGAGGAAAAAGTACCAAATTGTTTAAAAATCCTACCCAGGATGGAGTTCCACAAGTCCCGCAGCGAGCTGCACGAGCCGCAGGAACACCGGGAATGACCAAAAGGCACCCAGAAGTGAACCAGCGAAAGTGGGGGAAAAATGGAGGAAAAGGAGGAAAAAGTGCCAAATTGTTTAAAAATCCTACCCAGGATGGAGTTCCAGAAGCCCTGCAGCGAGCTGCACGAGCCGCAGGAACACCGGGAATGACCAAAAGGCACCCAGAAGTGAACCAGCGAAAGTGGGGGAAAAATGGAGGAAAAGGAGGAAAAAGTACCAAATTGTTTAAAAATCCTACCCAGGATGGAGTTCCACGAGTCCCGCAGCGAGCTGCACGAGCCGCAGGAACACCGGGAATGACCAAAAGGCACCCAGAAGTGAACCATCAAAAGTGGGGGACAATTTGAGAAAAAGTTGGAAAAAGGTCCGAAATTGATTAAAAATCCTACCCAGGATGGAGTTCCAGAAGCCCCGCAGCGAGCTGCACGAGCCGCAGGAACACCGGGAATGACCAAAAGGCACCCAGAAGTGAACCATCAAAAGTGGGGGACAATTTGAGAAAAAGTTGGAAAAAGGTCCGAAATTGATTAAAAATCCTACCCAGGATGGAGTTCCAGAAGCCCCGCAGCGAGCTGCACGAGCCGCAGGAACACCGGGAATGACCAAAAGGCACCCAGAAGTGAACCATCAAAAGTGGGGGACAATTTGAGAAAAAGTTGGAAAAAGGTCCGAAATTGATTAAAAATCCTACCCAGGATGGAGTTCCAGAAGCCCCGCAGCGAGCTGCGCGAGCCGCAGGAACACCGGGAATGACCAAAAGGCACCCAGAAGTGAACCATCAAAAGTGGGGGACAATTTGAGAAAAAGTTGGAAAAAGGTCCGAAATTGATTAAAAATCCTACCCAGGATGGAGTTCCACAAGTCCCGCAGCGAGCTGCACGAGCCGCAGGAACACCGGGAATGACCAAAAGGCACCCAGAAGTGAACCATCAAAAGTGGGGGACAATTTGAGAAAAAGTTGGAAAAAGGTCCGAAATTGATTAAAAATCCTACCCAGGATGGAGTTCCAGAAGCCCCGCAGCGAGCTGCGCGAGCCGCAGGAACACCGGGAATGACCAAAAGGCACCCAGAAGTGAACCATCAAAAGTGGGGGACAATTTGAGAAAAAGTTGGAAAAAGGTCCGAAATTGATTAAAAATCCTACCCAGGATGGAGTTCCACAAGTCCCGCAGCGAGCTGCACGAGCCGCAGGAACACCGGGAATGACCAAAAGGCACCCAGAAGTGAACCATCAAAAGTGGGGGACAATTTGAGAAAAAGTTGGAAAAAGGTCCGAAATTGATTAAAAATCCTACCCAGGATGGAGTTCCAGAAGCCCCGCAGCGAGCTGCGCGAGCCGCAGGAACACCGGGAATGACCAAAAGGCACCCAGAAGTGAACCATCAAAAGTGGGGGACAATTTGAGAAAAAGTTGGAAAAAGGTCCGAAATTGATTAAAAATCCTACCCAGGATGGAGTTCCAGAAGCCCCGCAGCGAGCTGCGCGAGCCGCAGGAACACCGGGAATGACCAAAAGGCACCCAGAAGTGAACCATCAAAAGTGGGGGACAATTTGAGAAAAAGTTGGAAAAAGGTCCGAAATTGATTAAAAATCCTACCCAGGATGGAGTTCCACAAGTCCCGCAGCGAGCTGCACGAGCCGCAGGAACACCGGGAATGACCAAAAGGCACCCAGAAGTGAACCATCAAAAGTGGGGGACAATTTGAGAAAAAGTTGGAAAAAGGTCCGAAATTGATTAAAAATCCTACCCAGGATGGAGTTCCAGAAGCCCCGCAGCGAGCTGCGCGAGCCGCAGGAACACCGGGAATGACCAAAAGGCACCCAGAAGTGAACCATCAAAAGTGGGGGACAATTTGAGAAAAAGTTGGAAAAAGGTCCGAAATTGATTAAAAATCCTACCCAGGATGGAGTTCCACAAGTCCCGCAGCGAGCTGCACGAGCCGCAGGAACACCGGGAATGACCAAAAGGCACCCAGAAGTGAACCATCAAAAGTGGGGGACAATTTGAGAAAAAGTTGGAAAAAGGTCCGAAATTGATTAAAAATCCTACCCAGGATGGAGTTCCAGAAGCCCCGCAGCGAGCTGCACGAGCCGCAGGAACACCGGGAATGACCAAAAGGCACCCAGAAGTGAACCATCAAAAGTGGGGGACAATTTGAGAAAAAGTTGGAAAAAGGTCCGAAATTGATTAAAAATCCTACCCAGGATGGAGTTCCACAAGTCCCGCAGCGAGCTGCACGAGCCGCAGGAACACCGGGAATGACCAAAAGGCACCCAGAAGTGAACCATCAAAAGTGGGGGACAATTTGAGAAAAAGTTGGAAAAAGGGCCGAAATTGTTTAAAAATCCTACCCAGGATGGAGTTCCAGAAGCCCCGCAGTGAGCTGCCCGAGCCGCAGGAACACCGGGAATGACCAAAAGATACCCAGGAGTGAACCAGCCAAAGTGGGGGACAATTTGAGAAAAAGTTGGAAAAAGGTCCGAAATTGTTTAAAAATCCTACCCAGGATGGAGTTCCAGAAGTCCCGCAGCGAGCTGCGCGAGCTCCGGGACCCCCGGGAATGACCAAAAGATACCCAGGAGTGAACCAGCGAAAGTGGGGGACAATTTGAGAAAAAGTTGGAAAAAGGGCCGAAATTGTTTAAAAATCCTACCCAGGATGGAGTTCCAGAAGCCCCGCAGTGAGCTGCCCGAGCCGCAGGAACACCGGGAATGACCAAAAGATACCCAGGAGTGAACCAGCCAAAGTGGGGGACAATTTGAGAAAAAGTTGGAAAAAGGTCCGAAATTGTTTAAAAATCCTACCCAGGATGGAGTTCCAGAAGCCCCGCAGCGAGCTGCGCGAGCTCCGGGACCCCCGGGAATGACCAAAAGATACCCAGGAGTGAACCAGCGAAAGTGGGGGACAATTTGAGAAAAAGTTGGAAAAAGGTCCGAAATTGTTTAAAAATCCTACCCAGGATGGAGTTCCAGAAGTCCCGCAGCGAGCTGCGCGAGCTCCGGGGCCCCCGGGAATGACCAAAAGATACCCAGGAGTGAACCAGCCCAAGTGGGGGACAAATGGAAGAAAAGCCGGGCCAAGTCCAAAAAAGTTGGATTTTTTGCCAAAGTGTCAACATGCGTGATTTTGTCAGAGTGTCCACTTTTGGGATTTTTTCTAAGTCCAACAACGAGAGAGGCCTGGCCTCCAGCCTGTCTAGCCTCTTCCATGAGACACTTAGAAAAAATCCCGTGCAAAAAAAGTGGATTTTTTCTAAGTCCAACAACGAGAGAGGCCTAAGTTCCAGCCTCCTTAGCCTCTTTCTTCCGTGGAGCAAAAGTTGGATTTTTTGCCTAAGTGTCAACATGCGTGATTTTGTCAGAGTGTCCACTTTTGGGATTTTTTCTAAGTCCAACAACGAGAGAGGCCTGGCCTCCAGCCTGTTTAGCCTCTTCCATGTGACACTTAGAAAAAATCCCGTGCAAAAAAAGTGGATTTTTTCTAAGTCCAACAACGAGAGAGGCCTAACTTCCAGCCTCCTTAGCCTCTTTCGTTCACATACTTAGAAAAAAATCCCAGCGCCAAGCCCAATGCATTTCAATGGGATTTATTTTTCGAGCCGGATTTTTTCTAAGTCCAACAACGAGAGAGGCTTGAGTTCTAGCCTACTTTAAGCCTCTTTCGATTTTCCCTGTTTTTACCAGGTCTACCAAAACACCCCCATCACGTTAGTAGGTGCGCCAGGCTTAGACAGGCCGAATTGGCAGGAAATGTGTCCGAGTCAAAGTGAGCTATTTTGGGACTCAAAAGTTGGATTTTCCCCCTCTTTTCGATGGTTCTTTTTTCGAATGGTTCTTCCAGGCTCTGAGGACAGGGGCTCACGCGGACATGCGTGGCCGCCTAGGGGGCGCTATCTCGGACACATTTAGGGACATGGACACCCTGGAAGAACAAACATAAAAATTTTTTCGACCTGATTTCAGACCAGCCTCTTTCTTAAGGACTTCCAGGACTCGAGCGACAGGGGCTCGGTCCTGAGTGCGCGCCCGGCCAGGGGGCGCTATCCCGGACACATTTCGGGACATTTAAACCATGGATGGACAAACATAAAAATTTTTTCGACCTGATTTCAGACCAGCCTCTTTCTTAAGGACTTCCAGGACTCGAGCGACAGGGGCTCGGTCCTGAGTGCGCGCCCGGCCAGGGGGCGCTATCCCGGACACATTTCGGGACATTTAAACCATGGATGGACAAACATAAAAATTGAAAGACCTGATTCGACCCAGCCTCTCGGGGCTTTTCCCAGGGCCGGAGCGACAGGGGCTCGGCCCTACGGCGTGCCCGCCTAGGGGGCGCTATGACGGACACACCAGGGGACACGGACACCCTGGGTGGACAAACATAAAAAATTGAAAGACCTGATTCGACCCAGCCTCTCGGGGCTTTTCCCAGGGCCGGAGCGACAGGGGCTCGGCCCTACGGCGTGCCCGCCTAGGGGGCGCTA